>NC_048279.1:16894296-17136796 GCF_009762535.1 Notolabrus celidotus | reverse complement strand
ATGTATAGCAATTATTAAAAAGTTATTAGCAATTAATATTAAAGAAGTAAAAATAAGCATATCTTACGACATACATATACACAACTAAATAAGTAAATTTACAAATATTTACAAAACCAGTGACGTGGTGAAAAATATGCACAGACTTGTAGCATAGTTTAAAACAATGTCCAGAACAGAACTGATAAGATGAGTAGAAAAATGTATTGCACATGTAAGAAAGAGGAATGGGTAAATATTGCATGTTAATAAATAGATGGGGGAAATATTGCACTTGAGTCCGTTTTGGTGAGGTTATTGTTGATTATAAAGTCTGACCACTGCAGGAAGAAAAGACCTGCGGGATCTCTCTGTGTGAAGAAGTTATTTAAAAGAGGTATTGATATTGGAATTTTACGAGTATCATACAATTCAAAATTCTGGTATGGTGACAACTTGTGTACAAAATTCCTTTTACATTGCCAGTTGAGGATAAGCCATATACATGTTACAGAGGCATAATAAAGGGATAAAGTCGCTCAGCCACTAAGCAGACATTGGAGGTAGTAACAGAGGAGCAATGAAGGTAAAACAAAAAACGGCAGAGGGTGTGTGTTTGGAGCTCCTGGTGTGCCTCATGTGCTTCCACCATGCTGGATAATAAATTGAATATTTAACCTTCAAACAGTACTCCACATTTTAAGTAAGCAGTGACAGCCCTTGTGTTTGAATGTACATCTTGCTTTGAGGAAACTCAAGTTAATATGGGATGTCAGTGTTTCCCACACAAAATCAATACCCGAGTATAATGCAGACTATTTTTACATTTTTCTTTATTTTTTTTTCTGTCAATCCGTATGAGATCGCAATCCGCAATCAATAGACTACACAATCTCTCATCCCTCTCTGTTCCCTTTCAGATGCTGCAGTTGTTCAGAGAGAGACAGAGAGGGTCTAAAGTATGTGTGCAAGTGATTAGAAGTGTTGAATATGAACTTTCTCTCATCGCTGTTTTAAAAGTCATGTGCAGCTGGTTTCTGCTAATGTCATTCTGCACATTATTTTTGGATCAAAGCAAAAGACCACGTTGTTAGAAAGTCAGGTTCTCATGGGGATTACCTTTTCTAATAGCAGAACATTGAGTGACATATTTTAAGCGAAATTCCATGGGACACACTCGATATTGTCATGATAACGTGGTAAGCTGGTGTAACATAGTCTGTTGTTACACAATGGGTTAAATACACTAACTAAACCCCAAAAAAGGCGAGCCAAAGCTCCGTCCACTGTGCAGTTTGTTTGGATCTGTTTGACAATTTCCTGTCTATCTTGAAGTGAGGTCCAAGTCTGTCTGGTGTGTCTTAGCTAATTAAAGCTGAATTATTGATACTGTAGTGAATAATTCAGAGGAGATAATTAGATATAGACACAATGGTAAACACAGCAGAAGAGTAGGGAGAGATAGGAAATAAAAGGAAGCAGGAGAAGGGGACAGTATGGCCTTTATTCCTCTGGCTCTGTGCCAGCACTCTCACTCTCTGTGCCCCCCCACCTCCTGTTTCACTCCCCTTTCCTCCATGTTTATATCATTCACATCACTCCTATAGCCTGATTTCTCTGTCCTTGACTCTACAGTGTTCATGTCTCTTTCACTTTCACTCCTTTCTTCCCTCAGTCCATCCTTCCTCCACTCAGCTCCTTCCTCCCTCTCGCCTGCACCTGCTCTTGACTCCTCTCCTCCTTGCCGCACCCATTAGACTTTTCCTTCTCCCTGTTGCTATGACATTAGCTAGCTGTAGCAGTGTCAGGCTGGTCTTGAGGGATGAGACTAAAGAGCTAAGTCTTGCTCTTTTCATTTAATTACCCCTCCCACTCCTTCTCCTCTCCTCCCCTCACCTCTTCTCCCTTTCTCACTTCTCCCACCTTTTCTCCCCCTTGTATCACCCCTTGCCTAACTATCCCTGTACTCTCCCTTCCTCTTTGTCGGCTCCTCTTTTCCTACCTGACTCCACCTTTTTTCATGCATGCCTCCCCTCCTCCTTGTTCTCTCTGTCACTCTGTCTGCATTAGGAAAGGAGGAGGAGGAGACTGGAGGAACATAACATCACACCCACTTCATTCCTATGAAACTGTTTCTCCCCCGGTGAAAACCTTACAAAGCTCCACCCATTTTCTTTTTGAGTACATCCAAACAAAAACACTGCCTCTGATTGTACATTTGTCCCTAAAGCCAGCTGTGCACCCGCATACAAACACACACCAAATGCAAACTGAGGTTCTGCAAAGTGTGAGAAGGTACGTGTGTCACTTTTTGTGTGATGGCCTAGGCTTGACCTTGATTACCACGGTGACGGTGAAGCTCCTCATTAGCACTGGACTAGAGGAAACGCTCGGGTAATGAGGGAGCAGTGTTGTCCTTAGGCAACACAAAACACACACACACACACACACACACACACACACACACACACACACACACACATGCATTCACGTACACAGATGCCAATGCACCACTTTGTATTAGTGCTTGCATGCACCTGCTGACACCTGCGCTTATGCAAGATCTCATACATAAGCCTCATGCAAACACACACACACACATGCTCACACACACACTCTGTTTCTGAGTACATCTCAGTCTCTTGGCCCCCCACTCAGTTGTCTCGCCTCACCTTCTGTTTAGTGTTTTTTCTCTCCCACACACATTCTGCCTCTACCCCCCGTCTCTGTCTTCCTCTCTATGTTCTGCCCACCAGACAGACCTTGCAGACCTCACTGCCCACTGAGCTCCTTCGGCCCAGAACACCACAGTGTCGCCCTCTAGTGGTAGCGCTCATATGTCAGAAGCTAATGCCTTAAAATCTGTGTTCAGAGTTTTGTTTAAAATTATCCGAGGGTAAATTTATGCACCAGAACATCACTAGTGATACAACTTAGATTTTTTTTGTTCTGTATAAGTTCATGGCTGACAGCATGTACCGTCCACATCTGTTTGCCCTCCCAAAGTCACTGTAGTTCACTTTGAATGTGCTCTTGATACACTTTTTGTTTATGATAAGTTATTGTAAAATAGCGGTCAGTTTCAAATTTCTCTTTAAAATCTGTTTCCTTTTGTTTTAGGAGCACCTCTTCTTCTTATTCTGCCGTCCACCTCAACATGATGTGGGACTTAATCTGTGGTTAAAGTTCAGGATCTCAACTCTCTAGAACAGGGGTTCTCAAACTCTTTAGTCGGTGACCCTCAAAAATAACAGTGCCAGAGATTGGCGACCCCTGTCGTCCTGAGGTGGTTAAATGTTGCTCACAGCTGCATGCAAAAAATAACAGGCCAATCCAATAACCTACATATTTCTTTGTAATTGTAAAGGCAAGAAGCAGGATCATTTCCTCTGGTCATGTGGCAACAAAGTGAAGAATAAAATGTATGAAGTTTCTATTTGCATGGTTTTATATATACCACAATGCATAAAATATGTCATTTTAGATAATTCTAAATTCTTCATTTGTATTGTTTCTTCAGAAGTTATCTTGCGACCCTCATTCAGTGTCCCACGACTCACCAGGGGGTCCTGACCCCCGCTTTGGGAACCACTGCTCTAGAACGTTTGTTGAGTTTTGAAGCCCACAGCCAAACAAGTTCCCTCCACTCAGAGATCTTTTGTTAGCCTCGTCCCCCAAAGTCACGGGGGCAAAGCCACGTAAACAGCTTCAACAGATTTGGGTGCCGGGCTTAAGTGCCATCTGTTGCCATAAACAGTGTTTGCCTCACTTTGGGCCACTTTTCTAGTTCCATTCTTACAGAGCCATATTTGTTTTATTACACATAGAACAGACAGCTTGAGAATAGTGATTAGATATAGACTAGAATATCAGAAAAGGTACAGCCCCCCTGTATAAAGATCACCCTCTTTAAAATTTGGTCTACTGCACATCCAGTTTTTTTCATAGTGTTAGGTTAATTTTAACTGCCTTATTTGCAATCGTAGCATGTAAAGCTAAGGAGCTTAGTCATTCCTGTGGTACATATAAATGTTGGTGAGCCCATAATAAAATACAGAGGTTTATGGGGCTGGAAGTTATAGCCTTTGTTTCATAGGCTGTTTCATGACCATTATATGTTGTGGTTACACCTGGTTACTTTACTCCCCAATACTGGATGCAATCACACTTTGGACAATCTAATCTTTATTACTTGACTGGCATTGTGACCTATATTTTCAAAAGATAATATATATTTCTAGCAGTGAACCAGCTTCATTTGTAAATTAAATATGTGCAATGAAAAACAGCCATTGCTGAGGGTAGTGGGACTAAACAGACGGTGAACTCTTCTGTGGTTTTGTGCCAGATGTGATGTGTTTCTAAATTAACTGTAGCATGATGTCAAGACTGTTTGGGCAACTGTTGTGTACTGTATAATCCTACTGTCTGCTAGCTTGAACTTTAAAAATACTGTCCCCCAGCATCATGCACGATTGTTATGTATATACACATTTTACACACTTGAATGTAAAGATGCACAGTTTTGTCCATAAATTGGTAGTCTATGTTGCGTTCTATTTTGCGTATGTATTCTTAGACTCTAGTTTGTGTGTATATAAGCTCTCATAAATGTCTGTGACCCAAGAGTGGGAGCAGAATGGAAAGTAATGTGGTGTAGAACAAGGAGGCTCTGTGGCCGTTGTGGACTCAGTCTACTGTCGCTCCCATTGTTTACCTCTAAAGGCTCAAAAACTGCTTCATGCACTAGTCGTCTGCAGCCACTCACAGTGTGCTAACAATGGAGAAAGTTGTTATATACAGTTTTAGCAAAATAATTGCCAACATGATGCTGTACAAGTATTTTTCTTGCTGAACTGGAAGTAAAATTTGGTGTAAACACATGAACGGTAGTTAAAGGAGAAATCAAACTGGTCTTATCATAGTTTACATTTTTAAACATGCTTTGTTGTTTTTCTGGAAATATATTAGAAATATGACATATGGTAAAAGTACTCCATTATTCCAACCCTGTGTCACCTTAAAAGTACCTCTTCTGAGCCTGCTGATACGTCTGTGTCATGTAAGGTTAGTTTGGGTTCAGTCCAAGCTGCAGCCAGAGCAAAGTGAATTCATTTTCATCCCCACTGAGATGAAAATAAAGATGTTCTTGAAGCAGAAGTGTTACAAACAGGAAAGATTATCAACTTGAAAGGAAATGATATGATGGAACAGGGAACATTAAAAAGTGAATACTACCAAAATATATTTCCCCAAAAGGGGGTTCTATAAATTAGATATTGTTTGAATGTTTACAGTTTGCTACAGGGATACTTTCATATGGGTTATGAATAAGGGCTCTTTCTTGAATTAATGCTGCATATACCTGTATTTTCACACAGTTTACTTTTAAATTATTTTTTTTTAAGTGATATCTTTTGGAATTTTCGTCTTAATTAGATAGGACAGCTGAAGAGAGACAGGAAACATGGGGAGTAGAGATTGGGGGAAGACATGCAGGAAATGGTCAAGGCCGATAGTCTAACCGGCAACCTCTGCGATGAGGACTGTAGCCTCTGTATGTGGGGCACTTAGACCACTAGGCCACCAGCGCCCCTACTTATACATTTTAAAAGACCCTAAAAGACATTACTGTGGCTCAGTGGTAGACTTGTTTATCCGTTGGAGGTCTGGAAGTGCCACTGTCCACATGCTGAAATGTCTTTTTGTACTTAACTCCAAAATTGCCCCTGATGGCTGTGCCAGCAGTGTGTGAATGGGATTAGTTCACACTGATAAGCGCTACACATGCACAGACAGTGGTTTGTGGAGAGAATGGATTTCATACATGTGATTTTTGAAATACCACACACAGGTCTTGGTTGTCTTTTCATGTTGAAAACATGGATACAGTTTTGCTAAAAGATGACAGATCTAAAGATCCATCACTTTAATACGACAAGGCTGGTGTGAAGGAAATGCTTGTAGTTGCAGATGTCTCTGTCACCCCCGTCTCTCCTTCCTCTTCATTTATCCAGCAAGAGTCTGATTGTTATCCCGCTTCTCTCTCTTGCCCCTCTCAGTAATAGTACAAGAGCTGTTGAGAGAGCTGTTATGATTTTAAAGGTAGATAAGGGACTCTCTCTCCCTCACACTGCCTTTTACCTGTCCACATCCACAGCATGGACTACATACACCAGTGTTTGATCCTGCTTATCTTGCATTGTTGGCTTAGGTTGCCACACTTTGTTCTGGGCCAAAAACCTGAAAACGTGGGATAGTTCACTTTTAAGGACAACCAAAAATCCATTGCATCTTTGTCTGTTAGGCAATCTCACACAACATTGTTTTGTCTTTAACATTTTCCAAGAGCTCTGCAGATACCTGTCGTGGCTAAAAAGGGCTGAGATAAAACATTTCTGACTTGCTTACATTCTGAGACATTCACTTTTGAGTGTAATTGTGGAAAAGGTGTTAAGACTCTGATCCCATGCTTCCCCATGTTTGATGAATTATGCTCAAATTTGACTGTTTTCTTGGTGCTTTCTGACTTTAACACTTGTCACAGGAGCTCTCCTGTGCATGTCTGTCAAATTAAGCATACTCACAGGGGAAATGTCAGCAGTCCCTTTGTATGTGCTTAAGCTTCATAGAAATACTGTTCCAAATACCCCAGTAGCTGGTGAAATCCCTGGTCTTCTACAGAAAAAGATGGGTCATCAGGTTCTTTAAATTCACTGATTTTGTCAGTTACTGCTTTAGTTTTGGGTTGTGTCTGGTAAACTTTATGTAATTCTCAAATTGGGCACTATAGCACTCAGCATTTTCTGGTGCTGATGCCAGCAGCAACTACTGCTTTTATTTCTTCGTTACATTTCCTTGTGAATGAAAACATGTTTTGTGTTAAACTTGGGGAGTTTTTTTTCCTCTTATCAGATTACTTGCAGCATGTTTGGCAGGTTGCAATCCTCTGAAACAGTGAAAAACATACACATCGTCATTCTTTTTCTCAGTATGTAATGGTACCGCTACTTATTTTTATTTTCATTTTTAGGGCTTTTTCGCCTTTTATAGATAGGACAGTTGAAGAGAGACAGGATATGTGGGGAGTAGAGAGTGAAGGTAGAAATGCAGTAAATGGCCGACCAGCCAGGAGTCGAACCTGCGACCTCTGCAACGCGGATTGTAGCCTCTACACAAGACCGCTAGGCCACCAGCGCCCCGCTCACCTGTCTGCTAAATGAAAGCAACTTTTATCAGACATAATTGTACAGCGCATCCCTTAAGAGTCCTATTCTAGTATTGAAAATTCTTAAACACTGATACGTAAGATGGGAATTTGAACTTACTCTGTTGCTAATATAATGTTTACCAGGAACAGAGTCAATGCCGCACCAGCTGTTGTAGAACTGTAGCTTCCAGCTATCAGTTGTTCAGTTTTCCAAATGCCCTAAATATATTCATTATGAACTATATTTCAGTTGCTTATCAATCAACATTGTCATGTACCTCACATTTATACTTACAGTAAAACATTTTGCTGGCATTGAGCTCCCAACCCTGAGTATGGCATCACAGTTAAATTGCCATTGTGTAAATATAGTGAACAGCTGAAAGTATAACTAGTCTGGGTAAAGTATTTGTCATCCTCCAGACATGGGTTCCACTCATTCGTAAGGACAGAGCAGTGCAGAACAAGCATTTTATTTGACCAGAGATCTCCACCAAAGAAGAAAATTCCCCTGACATATATCTCCACCCGCAGTATTAGGTGCGTTCTTCAAGTCTTTAGCAGTTTTTTTACACGTCATCACAAAAGCGAGCTCTGTCATTTCTCATCAGAAGTTACTCTCATCCCCACTCACACACGTGTGTCACGTGTTTCCACAGGTAGCTCTCCTCGCTCTGCTAACAAAGAACTGCATGTTATGAAATCAACAGGCAAGTCAGCCCTATTCTGTGATCTGCCTGGTGGCCTCAGGAGACTTTGACTTGTGTGTGTGCGTTTCTGAGTATGTGTGTGTGTGTCTGTATGGGGAACTGAGTGTATGACGAGGCCTTCATATGTGCGTGCCTGTTCCCTTTGCTTGCATGTGGGGTCAAAAGGGTGGGCAACAGGGGGAAACTCCCAGTGATAGCAAGTGTTTGATTGGCTCTTTTCACTGCCCTGTCACATTTTGATTGGCTGTCAGGTCCAGCAGTCAGAGCAGGGAGCAGGTAGGGGAGGGTCTTCACTCGGCTCTGTTGCTAGGTTACAGGTATACCCAATAGATGTGGAGATAGAGAGATAGAGTAGAGATAAGGATGGGGATGGGTGTGGATCTGAGCATGGATCTGAGTGTGCTAGTGTGAGGGTGTGTGTGTGTGTGTGTGTGTTTGAAAGAGAGAGAGAGACAGCTAGCACCAGGGAGGGGTTGATGTGACTGAGGGTCAGGAGGGTGGGAGGAGGAGTGGGACAGGGGAGGAGAGGAAGGACAAAAAGTGAGAGATACAGAGGGATTTCAAAAAATTGAGCGACCAGAAAGTGGGCTTATTGTGATTTAAGGCTGAGTCTTGTTCATACAGTCAATATAATTTATCCACATCCCAACAATCCAAACTGAAAGCTTATCCAAACAACCGAAATGAACCAAATATGGAGACATCTGAAAAAATGGCAGAATCTTATTGCATTTCATTTTGTTGTTCTCAAAATGCAAAACACACCAGATTTTGGAAACACACGACTCAGATATCCTAAACATGTTCAGTTCAGTTCAGACTGAAAGTGAAAGGTGTGGAGATGTAATAATGAGCGTCCAGCAGATCCCAGGCCTGTGGTTGTTTAGTAATTCATTAAAGTGATGTTGTATTAATCACAGTGTGCTCCAGACAACACTGCTCTGAGAACAGCTGCTCCGCTGCACTTAGATTGCAATCATAGAGCGGTCAGTCGCCACTAATCGGGGTCATTTATCAGTCCGGAAGTCCAAACACACACACACACACACACACACAAATGGGAACGCAATGAAACACACACACACACACACACACACACACACACACACACACACACACACACACACACACACACACACACACACACATGCTGATTGATGGTTGGGCTTGGCCTGTAAGAGAAATTGATGGGCGCTTGGCTGGTTCTTATTGCGTGTGTGTGTGTGTGTGTGTGTGTTTGTGTGTTTGTGTGTGTGTGTGTGTGTCAGTGCAGGCAGGGTGCACACAAAGGCTAAAGATCAACCTCCACTTGATTAAAGTGTGTGTCAGGTTTTTCAGTTACAAAGTAGTCTGGGTGCATGATTTTGCTGTAATATTTCCACAAACACAAGTTCATTACACGTTTGATGAAGAGGTCTCGCCGACTTGTTCTACATCTTTCATTTACAATTCACAGACTCCCTCAATGTAGGGACAGTTGGGCATTGTCATGCGAGCAACTTAGCCAGATCAATCTCTATCAGCTATTTCTACCAAAACATTTATCCATCAAATCTCCATGACAACTGAGCAAACTCCATCCACTTAGTATTTTTCTGAGATTTCAGCCACATCTTTCTGAGTGGACCTTGACTTAAATTATTCTTGTCTTGCTTCAAGAATTTCAAGATTAAATCAATGATAGAAGTTTCATTTTGTTATTTTGATTATTGATATTCACATTAATATTATTATCATGTTAGCAATAGGCTAACATTCCAGGCTGTCTTGACTCTTCAGTATGAAATATGTCTGCAGCTGTTTGCTGTAAAGGCCTCCACAGTATGTCTTGAATGAAGGCTAAAACATGCTATATGTATACAAACACATGGTGGGTTATTACCAAACGGCAACCTCCGGTCTCAAATTATGAAGCCCATGTGGAAGTGTTATAAATTGCAATTCATCGAGAATCCGCTTGAGGCTGGCTGCAGAAACACCGGAAACCACATAGACATGTATATGAAAAAGACGATCTTTGCAGCATTAATAAACATGTTTACAGCCTGGTTCAAAAAACGGCTTGACTCTACGTAGCTAATTTCTCTATCGGCGCACACTGAGCGGTGGGTGAATATTTTTCTAACGCAACGGTTCAGGAGATATTAAGATTCCGAGTTTTTGCCCAAATAAGGACATGACTGACTGGACTCCCGGATGGGAACACATAGTTGTTGGCTAGGAGGCTCAAACTCTGCCTCTTTACGTCACACTATGCCTGGTTGAGTTCCCCATTTCCAATATGGCTGCCACCGTCGATTGGCTTCAAAACAGTGCTCAGGAACAGATGGGTGATGTCACGGATACTACATCCATATTTTATACAGTCTATGGTTATTACAAAACACTTTCAACTTGGCTTTAACTTTTATAACTTGTAGTCAGGAATGCACGATTTCAGCCTGGTTCATACTTCTGCACTGACCCTTGCGTAGTTGCCAAAGCGGTCGTGAGAACTACATACTAGCGCATCGATGTGTCCACTTCACTCTGCAATACCCTGCCAAAGTCGGAGACGAAGTTGATGGAAAATCCTTCTGATGTATGTCAATTCCATAAATGTTGCAAATGCAGGAAATACCATGCTGCTCAGCTGACCAATCATGAGACTTGTGGTCGGCATTGTTTCAACGAGTAGTTACAAAAAGGGGTACACGGACCTTAATGCTGCAAAGGCTCTCTGTCGATTTGTCCATTGAAGGCTGATAATGGGAATGCTTTATTCACGTTTATTTTATATGACAGCATGATTTCATTCCCTAGAAACAACCCATAAAAGTTCCTTTTATTTACTTAAACCGACAATTTCTGACAAGATATCCACCATCATGTGAAATGAGCAGCCTCAACAGGCTGATGAGTAAAAATGGCGTCACCTGTGTGTATGTTTTTCAATGTTTCACAGAGGGATAACACGATTCAGGACAAAATCACTGAATTTACAGCTTCTGATCACCCAACTCTCTCCAAGCTAGAAGATCAAGAATTTCACCAGCTAATGGCGTATTTGGGACAGTATCATGATTTGACGCTACTTTGCAGACATATCCCTACCTGCTCTGATGATGTGGTCTCACAGTCTGATCCACATCAACTAATCAAAAACAGATCTTAGCCCCCGTTTTCTACCAATGAGCCTGCACCTGAATGGACCATGTATGTTCTGCAAAAAACCCTTTTTCCACTGAACCTATAATGAGAATGTAGATCATTTTCCAACCTCCTTTGTTAGTTTGAGTCATTTATTACAGAGTTCTGCTTATCCCCCAACTTGCAGAAAGTAGATTTAGGATTTTAAGTCTTAAACAAACATTTCCTCAGAGATTGCCTTTGGTGTGCTGCCCCGGGGTCTGTTTGGAGTTCTGAGCTTTCCTTAATAGCACTTTGGCATTGTCAGGGATGCTGTAAAAGTAACACAACATCAGGCACTCTGAACTCTCCTCTGGGGTTGAAGTAAGTTTGATTCACCAGTATATCAGCTTTATGTTTTATAGCCTGTGGCAGAGAAACCAGCCAGTGTGGAAAGTACCTGAGCCACACTGTGAAGAGACGACAGCACAGACAGAAGAGATGCTTCTGATGGTTAGATCTTGTAAACATTCCCCCCACTTGTCCTGACTCCTCCATGTTGGTCAGGCCAAGAACATTTGGCTGTCTGAGAAAGCTGTCAGACTGCGGAGAGAAAAAAGATTGAAGGGCGAGACGGAGGGAGAGGAGGAACGGGGGAGGAGAAGCAGGAGGAACTATTTTTGTTGTGCTGCTTATCATACAGTAAACGATGCTCTGTGATTCTGAATCATTTAGGATGCGTTTTCTGTCTGTTCATCTAAAATCAGCCTTTTCCCCTAAATCTCTCTCAGGTCTACCTCTTTCATTTGTCTTTTCTCTAATGTTCTCTCTGTTTGACTCTCATCTGTCACTTTCAAATCTGCTCAGTTATACCTACGACTTCCTCTCCCCACCACCTCCTCCTGGCAGGCTATCACAACATTTATTTTGCTTTAACTCCTCTGCCCACTCCGTCTCCATATATCCTCTCATTTTCCTCTTCCCTGGTGCTGCTGATTCATAATCTGTGTTTGGACAGAAAACAGAGGGAGGGAGCTTCTGTCCGGATGAATAACAAGAGGAATTATGAGAGAGAGAGAGAGAGAGAGAGAGAGAGAGAGAGAGAGAGAGAGAGAGAGAGAGACAGACACTGAGGCAGTCTGTCTGGCTGGCACCCTGTCTCTCAGCCTATGTGCCAGACTGTCAGCAACTGTGTTTCTGTCTGTGTCAACGCTTTCCCCTTGAACCACAGTTTCCACAGATTATGTGGTCATGCTAACCAGGTTTAGCTTACTATTGCTATTCTTAGCTTTGACCATCTCCAGTCTGTATAAATACTGTGCCCCATCCTCTGGTCTGTTTTGTCTGTCTCCTTTTCTCCCCCTACACCTGGGCCTGTCTTCACTCTCACATACTCAGAGTGCCTCGACCACTTAGCATCACGAGAAACGTAAAGAGGTGGAGCAGGAGAGGATGGCCTGCTAATGGAATTTGTGAGAAAAAAAATGAAAGAGAAACAAAAGGAGGGAAGGGTAAAAAGCAGAGAGAAAAGGAGAAGCAGATGATATGGTTGCATGGACTGAGAGGAGATGAGGGGGAAATGTGCAGCAGTGGGGGAGAAGTTCAGGAGACAGTTAAGCTTCAGAGTAGTGTTTTTGGGGAACTCACAGAGGGTCTTTCCTGTTTATTCATGTCTCCTCTTCTTCCTTTCATTCCTGCTTTTTTTCAATACCCCCCTTTTTCTCCTATCAGCGTCCGCAGACATTTAATATGTAAGCGTCGAAACCTGAACAACCTGCAGTCCAGATGTGTTTGTGTGAGAGGGTGAAAAAGTTAACAAACTGTGGTCCAATATGTGGGTCAAAGATGAGCAATTTTCTAAATGAGGTGGAGAGAGCTGTTAAAAGAGAGAGAGAGAGAGTGAGAGTGAGGAGGGGGGGGGGGGGTGAGCCAATGCTCATGTGTGTGTATGTGAGGATGTGTAGGTGTGTGCTTGTTTAGTGACCACTCTATGTAATGAGCTGAGGGTGACAGGGACGAGACTGCAGCGCTAAGTCCAGCACAGCTTAGATCACACAGGCATCTGGCTTACACACACACACACACACACACACACACACACACACACACACACACACACACACACACACGCACACACATGCACACACACACACACACACACACACACACACACACACACGCACACGTATGTAAGTGTAAGAGTTAAAAGAAATAAAGTGCAGAGGTTTGTATGAGACATGCTCCCTTCTTTAACATCTTTACATTTGATTCTTGTTGTTCACTGTGTCAGATTTGTTCCTTTCATCCTCTTTGCATTTCCATGATCAACATAATTGGGGAGCAGCTCTGCTCTACTTGACATTGAGCAAATAATTTGATTCACTTTGAATTTGTTCCAATACTTAAGAATGTTGCAGTTTTCTGTCTCTCCACACTCCTTCTGCTCTCTACCTCATTCTCCTAGAGAGGGAAGGCCTGCCAAGGGTCATGAGTGTCTTATATATTTAGCTTCACTGGATGTTTTGAATAGCTGCCCTTGATGCTGCCTTCATATATTTCAGATAGATCTACATTTTGCATTAATCCAAACACAAAACTTGGCAGGGGATCAGAAAGGTACAATTTCCCTGTGATGGGATTAATTAAAACCCTTGTAATATTAGCAGTGACGTGTGCTCTCAATTTCTTGCTCTGAAGTGTGTCTAATTTTCTAAATCAGCTTTACTATTGTAGAGCGGGATTCTCTCATGACTCAAAGGGTGAATGAATCGGAGGGCTACACACAGTGCGACTGAGTCACTATCAAAGCTCTATTTGTGCAGAGATGCGTGTGCGTTTGTGATTGTGCTTGTACGGTTGTCTGCCTGTGGATGCATTCGTGCAACCGTGTGTGTCTGTGTGAAGCTGGCCAGCCAGCAGTAGCAGGGTTATGAATCAGATCAAATGCACACTTAACACACACAGTGACACAAGATCAAACACATGCACGCACTGTGCCTGTGGTGGACTGAGCTGAAGGACCGGGTGTGACTTTGATCCTCACCACAACATCCGCTCCACCACTCAAACGCCGCTCCTCTGCAGCTCTTCAGCCTCACGTGCCCCACAGGATGCTCACGCTGGACTCGAGTTTCTCCTCTCAGATCCTCAAATAGAGCTCAGAGTGTCTTCAAACAGAGGATCCTCCTGTTGTAACTGGACACTCAGTGTGTAGGATCCAGATTTGGAGACTGCAGATGGGCTTCAGGTCTCAGAGGAAGGCTTGTGGTTAGTGTGACCAGCTCAGTGACCGTGAGAGAAATGATAACTGTGTGAGCATGTATGGATGCTTTGTTTGATGATGAGCCAGATGTGAAGATGTGTTGCAGGTTACACTTTAAAGAATGCTTTTTTTCTTTGAACTTGATGAAAAATAAATCGGATGTGATCTGCAGTATTTTTCTACGTGAATCAGATTTACTCAGGGGAGTATTTACAGATCTGACAGTAAACCACAACGACGTCTTTTTGCTTTGTTTGTTTGGTAAAGTGTGTCTTTGCAAGGAAGCAAAGCAAAGTAAATCATATCATCCTATCAGTGTGTATTTAGTGTGCATTCTGCTTATGTGCATTATAAATTATTGTGGTATTGATTTTAATATTGATTCCCTGAGGGCTACATGGTGGTGCAGTGGGTAGCGCTGTTGCCTCACAGCTAGAAGGTTCCTGGTTCGACTCCCTGGCTGGGCGGGTGCCTTTCTGTGTGGAGTTTGCATGTCTCCCACAGTCTAAAACCATGCTCACCTGGTTGATTGATCTCTCTAAATTGTCAGGTAACAGTTGTAGTATAGCATAGTATTACTAAATAAAAAGGGATCACTATGCAAGCCTATGCATTCAGGCAGTTTTGAGGTGTCACCACTACCTCCACATTTAGAGGTAGTTAGAGGCTTTTCAAGTGCAGTAACATTTAAAAATAAAATGACAGCAGTTTTCCTTCCAAGAAAACATGCCAGTTGCTAGAACTCAACTGTGGACAATACTTATTGAAACTCTTAAATAAATAACAACTAAAACAGCTAAAGCTGTCTCCTCCTTGTCATCTGAATGTTTAGAGAAAAAACATTTGATGTTCTACTTTGTGAGAGGAAGTCTCTGAGGAAAAGTCAACAGAGCAGCAGAGACTGTGTCCGTCCCAGGTGAGCAGAGCAAAAGTGAGCAGAGGACCCGTAGAAACAGCAACATGACAGACAGGACAAAAGCTTTAGCCTGTCATGCAGGTGTCAGCCTTTGAATACATGTTATCTCCAGGTTCACACATACACCAGATGACTCTAACCAACAAGAAATTAAGCAGCGCCCCATAGGCAAAAGGAGGAGAGGGCTAAACAAGCCCTTCCTGCTAGACTTTGGGCCTGTGCTGGCTTTAAAGTAGTTATTATTCTGCATTAAAGTCCTCAGCATGGACCTTCAGGGTGAGACAGGACCCCCATGCTCACCCTGTCTTGGTTTCAATGGGCTATAACAACTCTCTCACTCCAATCTTCCCACAGACTGTGGCCACAGACTAAGAAACATGAAGACTACGTGTTCAGACAGGAGATTTTCCACCACGTGCTGGAGATCTTCCTGGGTGTGATGTACAATAATAAGATTCAAAAGCTACAATGTCAGCTTTGAGTGTCTCATGAGAAGAGTCAAGCTAATAAGCTAAGTTTTAACACGTCAAACCTAATAAAACCTCCTCACAGCCATCACCCAAAGGAGCACAATGAATTTACATTAACAAGAGAACAGTTGCTTCCGAGACAGCTAATGTCAAAGCAAACCCTGAACAGGAGTGCCATGCAGTGATAATGCTAAAGCTCCAGCGGTAGAGGAGCAACCAGGGAACACAAGAGTTTATCAAATCCTATTTAAACCTGATTGAACCACAGTTGCCCTTGACATAGAGAATTATACAGATGTTTGCAATATAATTGAAAATTATATGTAAAGGTTTTTAAATGATAAGAATATGATAGCTTGTTGCATGTGTCTTTTTAAACCCTAGAACACAATCGCCGGGTGATTTTCACCCGAGCAAACACATTTACATTATTTTCATTATGGTGCGTTTGTCTGAGTATCATGGGTCCCTGGGTAGCTTCAGCATTGTCTTTGACGTCTTTGAAGGCATGGATGTTTCCCTACTCCAAAACCCACTTTTTCCTACAGGCACGTGTTTGGGTGATTTTCACCCTTTTTTGTTTCTCTCTCCTGCAGCTGTTTGTGTGTCAAGGAGACTGTGCCTTCACCAGGGAAGTCTCAAATGTCCCTGGATGGGTGGACCGAACACCAATTTTCCAGTTTCATAATTTTTTGTCTTTTCATGACATTTTTGGTCCCGAATTCCAAATTTTGCTTAATTTTGGAGCATTTTTATATGGTCCCCCCATGATACATTATTTTCATTTTGTTAGACAAGGCACAGTTTAAAATAAAAGAACACTACTCTAATTTGTCATGTATTGTCATATTTTGATGAGAAGTACTTTTTATTGGGTATATTATATCGGGTAAAAAAAAAACAGCGTTACTGATGGTGTTACTAATTTTAGCGATAGTGTTCTAGGGTTCAAGTTAAAGGAAGAAGCAGAGAAATACAACTAAATAATTAAGTTTTCTCGTGAACTGTCCCTCATGTGACAGCTTAGTACAACTTAGAAGGTGGATGCAACCACGCAAGAGTAGTTCTACTTTTCCTTAGAATGTGGTAAAAACTGTGCATTTGATTAATTCAGGGAACTTTTTTTGTGTATAGAGACATTTCACCCAGCCAATATAGTGTCATCACGGTGGATCTTTGTTGCCCTTGGCCCTGTCTTTGAATAACGCAGATAGTTGAGGCTGGTTTCCTGACAATGACTCTGAAATGTATTGGTTTCTGTGGACGCAGAGCACTTTGTAATCCCTCCACTAGGACTTGGCTGCTCTTCTTTTAGACGAGATGAAAACAATGACCCTCAAAATGGAAACGGTGCAAATTCTTTCATGCCTTTTCTTCACTGCAGCTTTTCAAAAGACGTGTCCAGTTCTTCTGTTCCTTCGCACCTTCCCCTCTCTTCCACCCTCCACCCCCACCATGGCGGCTCCAATCGATCCTACCATGTCTCCCAGTCCCGCATGTCATCTTTTTTCTTTGACACAGCTCTCCTCTCCCCACTGCTTGGTATTCTGGAGCGGGAATGCATGCACCATCGCAGATCCATCAGCTGCGATCGGAATGCCGCACCACGGCTCGGGGAAATGGAGGGATGCAGAGAGAGGGAGAGGTGAAGAGAGAGAGAGTAATGGGCGAAGGGAGAGTAAGAGAGAGAGAGAAGGAGAGAGTGAGGGCAGGTCAGTGGCTTGTTGACATCCTTCCGGGACCAAAGCCTCGGACTGACGGGGAGAGACGGAAATGGAGGAGAATGAGAGTAAAGGCAACAAAAAAAGCTTCTCTTTATTTCTGAAGGGCCACTTTTCTTATTGTATCACTTTCCTTCCAAATCAGTCTCTCTGAGGTATTCAGGGAGCACACAGGCTCTTATACCTATTTCCCTCTGAGCTCAAAGGATTCAATAACCACACTTGTGTCCAGGAAAGAATAGATTTTATAGTCTAGGCGCATAAATACATAAATAAAAACTGCCTTCATATTTTTTTATGTCCAGGCTCAAAGGAGGGGCTGTGCCGTTTCGACTGAGATATCGTGGATACAGATGTGGCCACTGACATGACCTCTCTCACGACAGCACTTCACACAGTTGACCCAGACTATTGTTTGTCTGTTTTCTAACTTTATGTGAAGTCAAATGATTTTTATTTGTGAGGCCGAAACAGCTCGGCTCACCCCAGCTTTAGAGACAGACATACAGGACAGGCGTTACAGAGAGTTTCACTTTGAAAACAATTTGCCTTTGAAAAGCCTTGTGACTTGTCATTATAATGAAAATAAACTGACTTAAGCTTCTCTAACTTAAAATGTTGGTTGCATCTCTGCCAGCATAATACATCCAAATATTTTTTTCCTTTGACTAACATTCAGAACAAAAAACTGAAGAAACTCCAGACACAAAGTGAATGAAAATAAACTAAACACCAACAGACTAAAAAAACCAACAATAGACTACCAGGGTTTTTTCAAGGCTCTAAATGAGGCAGATGTGGTTCCCCTCATTCCTGTGGGCACACACGCGCATACTGGCTCCATAGACATATATAGATGCCGCATTGGCTGCTGGGGCGCAAGAAATATGGCCGCCATCTTGATCCGGTCATCCTACCCATGATCCTACCTGTAAACGTAAACTGAAGCAGCCGAGACTTCAAGATGCCAGAGAACTGTGCGGCAAAATACCTATCATACATCACACATATCACATATCAGAATATTCTATTACTGTTAAGCCCATTATGAATATTAAAATACGCCGAAACCATGTGTCCTGTATCATTCCTACATGTATGACGTTTGCAGAAAAAAAACCTGCATGAAAATCAGTTTAGTATTCAGCGAGTTATGATTGATTAAATGCGCTGACACTTAATACACTGAGTGGACCTGGTGACCGGACCAAGATGGCGGCCCCAGGGCTCGTCAGCGCCAATAGGTAGTAGCGGTTGATGCAGCGTCTACTCTTAATATGTCTATCTACTGGCTGAAGCAAACACTCCACAAAACCCTTCACTCCTCAAATGTGTTCTTCTACAATACTTGTACATGTCAGACCTTTTAATCACATGCTTACACGTTGTAACCAAGACATGAGGGCACTGAGTATTGATTAAATCAATAATTACACGTATAGTCTTAGAGAGTTCAAGCTGCGTTGATCATTATATACAACATTTTAATTGTCAGACACAACAGTTGGTCAAGATGCCCTCCACAGACGCTGCCTGTGGCAAAGTTTTCTCTTTTACCCCTCTCTGTGTTTTTTGCAGCACCTTTTCTAGTTAACTTGGCAATAACGAAACAGCGCCGCCACCACATCAGTGCAAAGCTGTAATTGCAGTTAAACATGAAAAATTCACGATGTGCTGGCCTGAACAGTGTCCCTCGTGAAGACACTTGACAGACTCTGACAAGGGCCGGGGGCAGTACAGAATTAGGTAGAGGCCACAACCTAGAAATGTAGCATGCTGGAAGAACCCTGAATGGCAGCAGTGCAAAGAACACAATAGGGAAAGATAATTAAAATAAGTATATGAAAATATAATTTATTAATAATGATACAGTATATAATAAAAAAGACTTCAGATTAATAAGTTAAGTATATAAAGCCTTTTTCCATAAAAAAGCACATTTTTAAAATTCATCTATCCATTAAATACGCCTATAAAGTTTCAGAGCATGACTGTCAATATATGCAACATTTAAGTCATATCACAGTGAATCAGGTTATAGTTTAAGTGTGAAATATATCAAGTGTAATAGATCAATAAAGTGAGACATTTCATCGTCACCGTGCCCCAGGGTGGGATTTCTGACTTTAAGATCTTTTAGCGGATCTCTATGCAGTTCAGTCCACACACACCTTCTCACCACACACTCCTCTCTTGTATTAACTGTATTTATTTTTCACAGCCTGCACATCATCTCCTTCTTCTCCCATCAGAGCGGAGAGGGAGGTAGACGAGTGCTGATCATATCGATGTTTTCTCTCGTCTTTATTTATCGCTCTCTTTCTTTCGCGCTCTGTGTCTCAAAAGCCTCTCCATCTTCTCTGCGTGTTCTCCCCCTTGGCTTCCCTCTACAGCAGTGCGTTGCCGTGGTAATTACCAGTTGTCTTAAACAGACAGATGGAATAAGAGAGAGTGACGGGCAATTTTCCCGGTGCCTGTTTTCCCCGTGTGTGCGCACGCAACTACCTTGGCTTGTGTGCTCTGTATGCACGCTCCTTTCTTCTTTCACAGTCTCTTACCTTCACTCTTTCCCTGTGAGTTTGCAAGTGTGTGTGTGTGTGTGTGTGTGTGTGTGTGTGTGTGTGTGTGTGTGTGTGTGTGTGTGTGTGTGTGTGTGTGTGTGTGTGTGTGTGTGTGAGGCGGACATGGGGAATTACCTGACAGAATGTGTTAGTTCAGTGCAGGAGTGGAACAGTTTCATCTCCTGCTGTTGTGTTAGCCATTTTAGATGCCAGGTGCCACTCTGGGCCTCCACTGGGCCCTGTGAGGGATCACTGCTGTCCCCTCCTCTTCTTACTTCTCCCAGCATGCCCCTAACACAGCGATGGAGTCAAGAAAAGACACTTTTTGAAATGTCAGGGCATGGGGGGGGGGGGCATGGGGGATTGATGGAGGAAGGAGAGACAAACAAAAGAGGAGCAGAGAATGGAAGTTATGTTTTTGAGGGAGTGACACTTATTAACACAATACCAGAGTTCACCTGTCAACCAATTAATTCATGTCAAGGTATTAATTTCCCCTCCTCTCTTTCAGGCTGGTATGATCAGGATGGAGCAGGAGGAGTTTTTTATCGAGCCAGTGGAGAGGGGCGATGGAGTAATAGAAGAGGAGGAGGAGGAGGGCGGAGGAGGAAGGACACACATCGTCTATCGCTCCTCAGCTCTAAAGAAAGCTCCCATCAGCAGGGCGGCAGCAGACTACCACTCCAGAGGTCAGTGTGTGACTCCATGCTCTTTAATACACCCTTTGTACTGTCTCTAAATGACTATGACTTCATGCTAAATCCCAGATCAATCACCCAAACTGTAAAATCTCCAGACGCATTAATCTTTTCATGACTTTTCCAAAAATGTCTGCTCTCTGCAGTATGTTCTGAACAACTGCAAACCAGCTTAACTCCCCTGAAATAATCCTGTCCTCCCCTCATGCACACCTTGTTATATAATCACATCAAGCTATTGTATGCAACGACAGTGAGTCACAGCGTGAGCATACCCTGCTGTCAAAAAGATCACACCTACACGCACTCAAACGCATCCTCCTGTCACTGCACCAATTCTCCTTCGACAAAGGCATGACATATGGAGACACGCCTGTTCCACTGGAGAGGTAACGCACTCCTTGGCTATAATAAAATTAAACGCTGCCTTGGTCGAGCTAACAATTAACAGCTGGCACTCAAGTTGTGGGTTTGTTGTCTGCCTCCATTTTCCACTTTACAAATGAAATAAATGAAGTGAAACAAGAAGAGGGATAGTTTTTCTACAAGAAGCATAATACCTACAGTGGCACGGCCCTCGGACTAAAGGGAGAGGAGAAAAATGTATTCAAATAGGCTTTAATACTCAAGGTCTGAACATGATCACCCAAGGAAAATTATATTTTCATGTTTCATTGCTTATCTTCTATCACTCTGTAATCTTCACAGAGGAATGAAAAGAAACAAATGCTGGCCTCTAATGCAGCAAAAAAAGAAGCAGTTGAAATTGCTACAAGGAGCTGTCCTTGAATCAGTTCTATCAGATTAATTGAGACTTTTTACTGTTTGCAAAATAAATATAAGGTTTATCCTAGCTGGGTTAGTTGTTTGTATTTGCTCTGTAATTGACCACGAACATGCATTTTTTTAATTTTTTGTCACTGTCAACATTAAGACTGACTCTAAAGCAGGCTTAAAAATAGATTTGTTTCAGTTCTTGATTTACTTTTAAGTCTGTGTGGGACACTAAATGCTCACGAGGATGCAGTGAAGTCAAGACATTACTTAACACTTGTGATCACCAATGACACCTTATAACTTTTATAAAAGAGGACCCCTTCATGTGAAAGCACTTGCATTCAGTGTGAATCAGTTCCTCTCAAACCTGCAGATAATGGCGTCTATTGTTTGACCTTAATTGAAATATACCAGCAGATCAAACAGGAATGCAGAACACCAAAGTTTGTATCTGACTTTCTTCAAAATGCACAAGTTAAATCGGAAAACCAGAAAAGTCCAGTCATTAGTGATGAAAACGGGCTGTTTGTACTAATGGTGAAAAATAAATGAATTAGCAGTGTGAATGAGCCAGGTTAACGCCCCAACAAAGCATTGCATTTGATGGCGGTAGACCCCACCATTACAGGTGCTAACGGCAGGATCACCGCACCTGTTAGGATGTTTAAAGGATGGCGGACATCGTGCTTATGCGTTACCGATTAATATGAAATATGCAAAGACAACAGATATTTAGGGTAAAGTATGACGATGTCAAAATATACAGCAAATTTAGATTCAGGAGATGCAACTTAATTCTTAGATAACCTATACCAGCACCACCGTGAAGTGAATCCTTCCCAAACAACTCCGTTAACAAGTCCTCAACCTTCATTGAGGGGACAGGTGGTCCTCCACCTGGACCACGTTGATAGCGGTGCTTGTTGCAAAAGCCGCTTTCATGTTTGCTTTTTTTTTTTTTTTTAATAACAAACAGTGCGCTCAGAAACACCACCACCAGATTGACTTGCTGATAACCACTGTTTGTTCATTCTATATTCTTGTAATAAAATGCCCATTTCTTCTTCCACTGAAAACTTGTTTTTTTTCCTGATCTTCTCTCAGTCACACCGGTACTGCTCGCCACATTTATTGTTGTTTATGCGTAGCAGGCATGCGCAATTTGAATTTGTTGCATAGGGGTTTTCCAGGAGGTTCCCTGGACATATGACGTCTTGCACCAGCCTTACTTTCATGGTGCAATTAGTTAATTGGCCAATTATGTGCAGTCGTGCATGCGGCTAACGCTGCGGCCAAAAGGCCCATTCCATAACAGTACGTTAAGACTAATGGTCCCGTTTGTGTAATGGCTGGACGTGCATACAGGCCCTGGTCTACATAGTATGTGAACCTTATCAAAATACACTGTGTTAGCTACTGAAGGGGAAGACTGAGCTAAAATAATAAACTATACACACATTACTGTGTACACTGGATAATCTAAAAGGCAATTGGTGCTTAACAATGCAAAACTGAGATATTAAAGTATAAAAATTCACAATTTATCATACACGTACATCCGAGACTCAAGAAGCAGGTCAGTGCGCTGCAGGTGGAAGAACGTGTATGTGTGTTGCGTCAGCAGACAATGTAAAAAAAAAAAAAAAAAGGCTTTCAGATGGCAAAGTAAAGTTCTGAGAAAGGTCTCAGTAGAGCATACACCTAAACCAATTTGAGTGCTTGGGTCTCTCAAAACAAGCTGAATTACATGACAGAAAATTGTAGCCTAGTTTGTGTGCGGTTTCTCCAAGCGGTTTCTCATTGAAGGGTCTGAGCTGACTGGCATCCATTGTGACTAGTACAATTACTAGTGATATGTAACTCATAGAACCTCACTACACAAATACTGAAATATCCCTTTAAGTTCATCTCAAAGGAAAAGTTATTTTTGCAAAAAAAAAAAAAAAAGATGAATGTAATTTTCTTCTTTTATTTTTCTCTCTGAAGGAATAAGATTTTGACAGTGTGCCACATAAAATAATAAACAAAGAAGTCGTATGATATACAGTGTTGTCAGCTGAGCTGTCAGAGGCTAAAAGCTTTACTTACTGAAAAAAAAACAATCTTTCAATGCATGCCTCAGGCTTGTGTCAGTAGCATTGGCTGCCCGATCACTGTGATTGATCTGACGCCTACAAGTCAGTCAATCATGACCCCGACCAGTGCAAGAGTCTGCACCTGAACTAATCACCAAAGCTACAATATTCTCACAGATACAGCTCCGCCATGCTGTACAGGAGCAAGTCGAGGTGCTTCATAACGAGAGTATCGCAATAGATGGGATCTGTGTCTTCCTATTCTGAGACACGAGGGTGTCTAATAATATACAGAGAGAGTTTCCATAGGAACACCCAGCAAGGACAGACTGCATTAGAGTAACACAGATCTGCTCCCACTGTTACTGATACCTGGCAGAACACACACACACACACACACACACACACACACACACACACACACACACACACACACACACACACACACACACACACACACACACACATACACACACACACACACGCACCCATACAGAAAACACCTTAAGTCACACAAACACATACAGGATGTAACAACAGACATCTTACACAACTCCCTTGATCATTCAGTAAGGCTTGCTAACACACAAATGCTGCCTGCACACAGACGTGCAGACACACACACAACTTGTCTCACTGCTCCTTGTTGCCTTTGAATCTTTCTTTCTAATGAAGAGTGGGGTGCAGATCAATATCGTAGGATAGAACAGGCCACAGTTTGTTTGTGAGTATGTGTGTGTGTTTTTGTGTGTGTGCGTGCGTGTGTGTGTGTGTGTGTGTGTGTGTGTGTGTGTGTGTGTGTGTGCGTATGTGGCGTGGGCATGAGTTCTGTGGTCGTCTGGCTTTGAGTGCTGGGATTTTTCGAGGCTAAGCAGACAGACAGACAGACAGACAGAAAGACCAGCAGGCATGTGCTGCTCCCAGTGGCATTTGATGTGGGTCTCTCTCAGTGTTCTTCTTGTCTTTTTTACTTTTTATCTCAGCTATTCTGGACCACAACATTATGTAAACAAAGGTTCACCTTCCAGTTGTTACATCATAACAGATCTGTAACAATATTACAGACACATGCCACCGTTCTCAACGCCAATCCTCCAATCATTTTTTCTATCGTACGCTCTTCTTCAGACAATCGCTTCCCCTTGTAGATCAATCAGGCACATTAGCGATTTAATTAATAATCAATCAATCATTTCTGCACATCTCCTTCTTAATTTGCAGCCATTTATTGAATGCTGGACTCATTTCCTGGCTAAAGACAAAGGAAAGGTTATATTTAGCCAGGTAATAGAGGAGCTCAAAAGGGAGAGACAGAGAGACGAAGAAGGAGCCAGATTGATCGGTTTCTTACACCATCAGCTGAGGAGGTGTGAATCAATGTCCTAAGTGGGGCGAGCAGGCTTTATTATTAATGTGGCACATTTGTCAATTAATCGCTGCTGCGATAGAAAACGAAGTATCGCCATTCATTTTTAGCCAGGCGGACAGAGCTCCATCCTTCAATCTGTCTTTACTCCACCCTTTACAATTTAATTTAATCTCCTCCTTTGTTGGGCGGGTTTGGTAGATTTTCTGCTCATTTTATTTTATTTTAGGTCCGTTCCCTGTTTTTATCTTTTTTCTCATCCTTGCCCACTAAATGTTGGCTCAAACTAACTCTCATGCACTATCCGGTGTCTGCAGACCTTTCCTATGCCTCACAGAAAGTCATAATCATGACCTGAGGGGTAAAGTTTTTCAGGTTGTGCTTTGGCTCGATCATTCCTGGAACACCTTGAGGGAATCTCTTATAATCTGGATGAAACTTCTGCTGTAATGTATTGAGATTTTGTTGTTGAAGGCATAAAACTGGGCTTTATAAAACCCATCAGTGAAAAAAGACTCTTGAACTTTAACATTTGCTGCTTTTTTGCTCCTCAAAATTTAGTGCTCACGGTTTTATTTGGGGGGGCACTATCCATGTTTTGTTTATGTGTGGGTAGTAAGTAGGGATGTTCCAAAGTCAGTAATATCCTTGCTGTTTAGATGGAACTTTTCATTCTGACTAGTCTAAAGGTAATAAAACAATCATTAAACTGTCAAAATTGAGCACAATTTATTCCACGCAGCTGAACATGGGATCACAGACTCTGCGGGTAAATTATGTCAAATTGGTTTACCGAGTGTGACGAATGTTAGCAGAGCTAGCACCACCAGCCTTCAGTCCTCTGTGTAAGATAGTCCACATGCCTGTTCTGGCTACACATTGCTCCAATCAGGTGGTTATAAGCCAGTTTAACCTGAAGCAACCTAAAGCTGTATCTCCATTTCCTGTTTCAAAATACTGCCAAATCACACTGCGCCACATCATGTGCATGTTCACATCTTGTAGTGAAACATCATAGCATTATGAGAGGTTGGCAGCAGCACACAAGCTCAGGGTGTGTGTTGTAGTGTTATTTTTTGTTTGTTGTTGTTGTTGTTGTTGTTGTTTAATTGGGGCTGGACAGTGGGGGTGGGGTCTTGAGTTCTGCCTTGTGAGACTGGACTGTCTCCGTGCATTTCCTGCTTTTACTGCATGTTTACAAGCATATGCGTGCCAGTGCAGTGTTGTGTCCAGGGTACTGAGACATGCCCAAACAGATGGACTACCAGAGGGTTTTTTCCCATAATCCCCCTCACCTACGCTGCTACCTGGACTATACTCCCAAACAGATAGTTTACCATCACTTTTCTGTTGTAAACATGTTTGTTTATATTTGTAGCACTACAGATCAATCCCTCTATCCATAGAATAACAATTTATATCTGGATGAGCTGCCAGTCAGTAACAGAGAACAGATTTTATGTCATATATTGGTTGCATGCGAACTGCCATTGAGAAACACTGAGTTATAGAGTTGTGCTTCGAAACTGTAGTCCTTTGCAGATGGCTTGTTTTCATTGACATTTCAGAGGTTTGTGTTGTTCTGAAGGCAGAGAGGCTCCCTGCAGCCTCTGGGGCAAAGCAGTTGCAATTAGCTGGTGGACTGACTCCGGTTGGAGGTCTGAGGCAGCTGCTCAGGACCCCATGCGTCTGCACAAAGCCAGCATTTGTTTCAGCCCTCAGGTGCTGCTGTTCCTGTTTGTTTTGTGCTTTACTGTACAATCCTTTATTGGGGTTTTGCTGATGTGAGCTGTTGTTAGGTCACTTTTGTTATCTCTTTGGTGTTCACATAGCCCTGAGTGACTCATCAGCTTTGGCCTGAGCTGAGAAGAAGTTGGAGAGGGTCAGACAGAGGCCGGTGGTGCTAGTCAATGTAGCTTAATGTCTACCTCGCACATCCAGAAAATTGAAGGGGGCTCCCCTCGGGAATACACCCTCTTTCTATCTCTCTCACACATTTTACTCTGTCCCCTGTGCTCTGGCTCGGTCTCTGCTAGTGTGACACAAGGATAGTCGTCTGATTGCAAGGGTTTTTAAGAGGAGACTCATGACTGAGCACTTAAAGATGTGAGCACATACACACACTGTACGGAAATGGCCTGAACTCCTTCTCAGTGAGTAAAAGGGTTTCCCTGCAGACACTTTGTTGCACAGCCTGTCTCTTATTTCAATCCCAAATAGCGACCCGGAAACCCCTGGATGTCCACAATGCCATTAGGAGGCTAATTTATATGAATGTCTGAAGAAAATCTAGAACAAGCCAGGTGAGGAGTACAATTAGTTTTTACTTCCTGATACAGATTTTAGGGCCAAACCTTGAGTATCAGCTGTTATCATGCACCCCTCCACTACCAGCACATTTAAAAATACATAAGTGTTGAAAAGCACAGAGGGCTGGCATTTTATCTTTTGCTCTGGTGTGCTCTGTGATACCTGATACTGCTTATCAGGTGCCATACAGTAGAAGAGGCCATTTGATTATGTATAGGTATTGTAACATCTCTGTTGGTTAATATTAAAACATTCAGATGTAAAAATCAAAATATCTTGAGTCTGATTTGTTGTATCATGCAGAGTCTTTTAATTGAGAGATGATCACTAACTATTGAAGTGTGCTCACTTTGTGGCTCCTGACCAGCTGTTTGGTCACTGTATTGTAAATAAATAGGACTCATTTCAGTCAGGACCACTCTAATTAATTACTTGCGTGCAATAGTTATATTTATATTTAGAATTACATTTTTATATTTTGGTGGTATGGCTCTGTTCTTAGAGCTCCCTGCCCTTCCATGTGTCTCTGTGGAATACCAAAGCTGGAGGAGGGGCAAGCATACCTCATCTCTTTCATGTGCATATACATGAAAAGCCAAGGCAGGGAGAGCAGCAGCAAAGCAGGCATCAGTTACAATACATATGACAGTTATACAATCAGACACAGCATTAAAGGAGGTGCTGGGGTGGAGGTTAGTTGCAAAGCGGTTTGCAGGCTAAAGCAGGAGCTGTTTGGCATTTGGATGAATAGATGGAAACATTTGAGCTTTCAGCTAATAGGGGCTGGTGGTAAGAGCAGCTGATGTTCTGAGGGCCAAGCTTGACTTTGTGGCCTGCCCGAACTGACGCTATGCTCAATCACTAAAACTTTTCACTACTCAAAACACTTCTGACCAAATGAGTCAATGTCAGATTGTATGTTCCTCCATTTCCAATACCAGGCAGATTTTCCTAAAACGACACTCTCCCATTTCAGCAAAGTCTTCTTGATTGCTTTTACGCAAAACTTGACGTCTCAGCTCTGGTACAAATGAAGTCAGGAGCTGTTTCTCTAGAGCATCCCAAGACTGCTTTTTCAGCTCCTAAGGTTTTAGTTTTAGTGCAGAATTCCTTTCTGTATATAGCTTGTGTAAACAAGGTCCCTTTCCAAAGCTGAACACTTTTAGCACCGAAAACCAACTGCTTTGTGGAAAAATTCCAGAATTTAAACTTCAGTGGCACTGGCCATTAAAGAGACGGTAAATATGTGCTTTAAAACTCAGGATACTTGTCCAAATATAAGTATACCCTTTCCAGGAAGAGAAGGTATTCACTTGAGACTAACAGTGATTAGTTTAAAAAAAATTTAAAAGAAAAAAAACTTTCTTTTACACATATTCTTATTGTTTATCTTTGAATTTCACTTATAAGAGACTGATGGTATTATTATTGTAGTGCACCAATATCTTTGTAGTTTTGTGACCAACCGATAAAACCAGCTGTAACAAGGTACATGTCTCAGATCAGCTGGTTGTTCAGTGTTGCCACATTGAGGCAGCAGCTGTCAATGATTTTAGGGCAGCAGAGAACCAGGACAACACTCTGTTTCGCAGCTAACATTATATACAAAACATGTGTTTTATGTATGTAATAATGTGTCATGCTATAAAATAATATGGCTGTTTTATTGGGCAGGAGGGAACCACTTCGGAATGGCTGTTTTCTTTAACACAAACCTGCTTAAACACACACACGAGACCAAACGGAAACAAACTCGCACTTAGAAATAAACACATAAAAAATACTGTCATGTGTGTGCTTTTTATGCACACTAAAACACACATGCACACACCAGTGTACAGTATGTATGTGTGAACGAGTGCTGGCCCAGGTGTGTCTCTGGGAGGAAATTACAGTGTTAGGAGGGGAAGTATTCCAACAGCCAGCTGCTTCCTCTCCCCCTCACTCTGGCCACTGGCTCACTCCCTGGAGATCACGACTGGCTTTTTACCACACTCCACATACTTGTATGTGTGCCTGTGTGTTTGCAGGTTTCTCTTGCCTGTTTCACTCATTAATGACAGTATATGTGTGTCCACCTGCGTGTGTGTGTTGTCTGTGTGCAGACACTGCGTCCCTCTGTGTGTGTTCTCCCTCCGGCTCGTCTGACTCCTCACCTGCTCGTAAGCTCCCAGCAGGCCTCTATTGAGCCATCAGTCAGTGTGCCACAGCGCTGCCTTTAAACAGAGCAGGACTCTGGGGATAATAGCAGGGCGCGGCCGACCTCTGCTCCAGTCTGTAGCCAATTCTGCTGCACTGACCCACACACAGTTCGGTTTTGTGTGTGTGTGTGTGTTTGTGTGGGTTTGTTTTTGTGTCTGTCTGCGAGACAAAGAGAGAGTGAGGTGCGGAGGAAAAAGAAGCCTTGAAGCGATGAAGGGGTGTAGTTGTTTTTACAGACTTAATGACTGAGAAAGCCTCACTACTGTATAATCATGTTGATCATAGTGTTTAGAAGAGATTATCACCTCACTGAGCCGCCTTGTTGCCTGTGATTCTTATCTTCATATTTCAACACCAGACCCTTGATGTTGCATTCCAGCTATAAAGCTAAATATGTGTCCTTGTACATTTGTATCCTTTGTATATTATCTTGTACATTGATGGTCCTGCATGACTTGTGTTAGGGGAACATATCATGATTACCAAAACCATGGATATCATTTTAGGGTCAGGACCAGGGGTGGGAATTGATAAGATTTTATCAATGTCAATGCCATTGTCGATTCTGCTTATCAATCCAATTCCTTATCAATTCTCCTAATGATTCCTGAGTATTTTTGAGAGGAAACAAAGGAGTTTTACACAGTCTTCCGCAACAAATGAAACCATTTCATTTTTTTCCAAAGTTATGTCTGCATAAGACTGAACATGAACATATTCAACTTGAACATACTGAACAATAGGTTGACCTCTTTCTCGGCCATGTAAGTCCGGACTTGGCCCCTCGAGCCTCTAGGAAAAGACTTTGAATTTGAAGAGGAAAAATGCTTATCCTTTCTGGGGGTCGTCACAGGGGTATTTTACCTGCTCTTGGTGCCTCATTTTCGTACGCGTGAGCCGGGGGGAAAGCGTCCCGACTCCAAATGGGAATAGGTAGACGGGGGTTCACCTCCCTGACGCGAACATGTTCACATGGAACCCTTCTCCATTTCGACCCGATGCGAACCCCAAGCATCGAGGCCGAGTCGACAAATGCTTCAGGTATTTGCACCTAGGAGTTCTGCACCGCAGAGTGTGACGTACCGCAATGTGACGTGACGTGACGTGACGCGACGTGACGTGACGCGACGTGACGTGACGCGACGCGACGCAACACAATGTGACGTGATGTGACGTGACTTGACGTGACGTCACATGACGTGACGTGATGTGACGTGACTTGACGTGACGTCACATGACGTGACGTTGTGCTAGGAAATGAATCATTTAGAAGAATCGATAACATTTGAGGTGTACAATGCCGATGGAATTGATCAATTGGAACCGGTTCTAAATCGGATCCGTTTTTCGATTCCCACCCCTAGTCAGGACCCTTGTGATTGTGTTAGTCGTAAATATTGTAAGAAACAAAAATCTCCTGCACAAAAAAATGAATTTACTTGTTTGCTATTATGGTGACCTTAAGCTAAATACCCAACCTTGTACTGGTCAGAGTCTTATCTATGATAAACAGTTCTACCCTTCATGATGCATGACATTACTGATGCTGGAAGCAGTGAGAAAAGTATACATAGCTGTATGATTTAAGGTGAAAACAAAAGGGTGTGGTTTGGTGGGCTTGTGGTTTGAAATATCCACCCAGTCACAGACCTGTAATTGATGCCCAGCACAGAACTCTGACCCTCTATTTGGTTTGTTTTTAGATATATTGCATCTATCTTAAGCCTCACTATGACTGCCTTTTTTTTGACAATCCATGTGGAAAATAAAGGCACTGTTTTTGCTCCAGATTGGGGCTTTCCTTCATCTTGAATTCAGTTTAGTTTTCCCTTTACAGAACCCTGAAGAAAAACTTGGTGTATAATATTAAGATTTAGAACAAGGTTAGTGTTTTTAATCATGTGTGGTGGGCTGACTTACTCAGGCTTCATTATTAGCTGTCTAGACAGTTAATTTACTCCTGAATAAGAAAGAGTAAAAATGTCTTCCTCATGTTTGTAAGAAGAAAAAAGAACGGAAAGAAAAAGAGGTTGCATCACGGATAGCAGTGGATTTAAGATTTTATTGACCCGTGGTTAAGAAATCCACTTAGCACATAATAAAAATAGAGGTAATCATAATTTTTATAAAGGTGTGTTCTCCTGTTTTAGATTTTATGAGCATTATGTGTGCATGCAGTCACCAGATTATGCATGTGCAAGTGTATCATGATATGATACACAATCTCACAGGATCTTGTGTTCCATGTGTGCTGGCTGAGCTGCAGGCCTCGCTCACAGCAGCAGGTACATCTGTGTGAGCACAATTACGTGCGACAGAGCTCCCTGGAGGTGGCCACTGTTCTGTGTTCACATCAGTTATGTAAGCAGCCAACCTCAGGGACAGAAGCTCATGGAGGATGAGATGGCGTGTGACTTCCCTTCCTCCCACTACTGTCACAGTGCTGCAAACACACACACATACACACACACACACACATTGTGTTAAATCTTGCACTTCTCAAACAAGTGTGGGAGCTAATGTCATCAGTGAATAAGCTTCCTTAATGTGCGCCCTTGAGCCAGACAATTTGACTCTGTTTTCTAATGTTAAAGCTTCTACACAGCCATGGTGAACAAAAACACATGTTTCGGTCATTTAGCAGATTATAGCTCCTCCCAGGACTGTGTGGGTGATAACCCTGTAGCTGTAATTGCACAGTGTAGTTGCTACTGGCAATGCTACACCCAACATAAACCCTGAAATGAAGACAAATCGGTCAGAATGACTTAAGACACCTGTGTGGGCACCTAGGACCATTAAAACGAGAAATAACCACTCACTAAACAGCATGTAGTTTAATGCAGTGATGTGTGTGTAAAGAGGATGTAATAGTATTGCCGATGATGATTCAGAGGTTAATGAAGCCTCTCATGTGAATTAGGCTTTCATCGGTCTGGAGACCCAAATACATTCACCACTGTTACAGCAGCTTCCTAATTTTGTGTGTGTGTGTTTCTGTGTTTCTGTGTGTGTGTGTGTGTGTGTGTGTGTGTGTGTGTGTGCGTGCGTGCGTGCGTGCGTGCGTGCGTGCGTGCGTGCGTGCGTGCGTGTGTGTGTGTGTGTGTGTGCGTGAGAGAGCAGTAGTTATCTTTTTCATACAGACTGAACATGTTCCCCCAGTGCAACCCCATTATAGTGAACAATTCTACCAAAGCCAGAAACATGAAAGAAAAAAAAAAGGTGACAAGAATAGATGCATTATACAACAGCAAGGGGGAAAAATACAACTCAAAGTCCACTAATTGGCCTTATGCTTCACTTTCATCTGAAACCACATACAAAAAGTCCTCAGAGTAGAATTGATGAACGTATAATAATAACTGACCCATCATGCTGTAAGATTCAGCCTTATGATGACAAGTAAACAACCTCCGCTGATGACGATCCTTATTTATTCTTATCATGTATTTGTCAGCCAGCTGCTCTTCTTATGTAGTTCATAAATTGGCATCAGCATTCAGTTTTGTCTACTTCATAACCAGCATAAACCTCCTCACACACTCAAAGAAATCATTTGTTGGGTGAACGTAATAAAATTATGGAAAGAATTTCCACCAAATTAAAATGCTTTCATTTAGCGAGACACTATTTTGTTGAACCAACTAATTGCAAATATGTTGAGTGAACATAAAGTATTGACGTTACAATACTTATTTGCAGTGTTTGGGTCCAACTTAACTTTGAATGGTACAATAACACTAATTAATCATGCTGACTGAACAAAACTAATGTAAGTTCAATCCATCCTCCTACGTTATCTTGACCGCTTCTCCCGTTCAGGGTTGCAGGGAGCTGACTTCGGGCGGAAGGCAGACAACTATTCACGCACACACACACACCTACAGGCAATTTAGAGAGACCACTTAACCTGGTGAGCATGTTTTTGGACTGTGCGAGGAAGCCAGAGTATCCGGAGAGAACACACACATGCACAAGGAGAACATACATACTCCACACAGAAAGGCACCTGACTCGAACCCAGAACCTTCTGACTTTGAGGCAACAGTGCTACCCACTGCACCACTGTGCAGCCTGTATGTTCAATCATCAGAAATGATTTGAACTGTGATACAAACCTTTTTATCATGTGAAAATAAACTCTCAAATAGTAATTATTGAGAAAATGAGACATTTTTGACTTATCATGAATGTTTACATTTAGCAGTTTAAAGGTGACATATCACGCTTTTTTCATCAATATATATTGGTCTAAGAGGTCCCCAAAACATGTCTTTAAAGTTTATGCTCAAAAAAAACACTTTGAAATCAGATTTTGGCATGCCTGAAAAGCCCTCTTCTTCAGTCCTCCTCAGAACACTCTGTTTTTTCTCTGACCACGCCCCCTCAGGAAGTGGATGTGCCTCGGCTCTCCAGCACGTTGATCTAATGTTTACATGTTGGCTGAATATACACGGCTGCTCAGAGATCACGTTACTTCAACCCTCTGAATTTGATCCAGAATCTGATCCTGACGGAGAAGCGCCTCTAGCAGGACCTTTCTGAACGATTGGTCAGAGATTTAGGGTTTCTTGTTGTTTTATTTATCAGTATGTCGACGTGTGTCTTGGTACACAGCTACGAACATGTAGCTATGTGGCTAAGCTAATTAGCGCTAGCACTTATCCATGATAAATAAAAATCATCCACTAGATCTTCAAATCTGCAGACGTGGGAGTAAAACCGACCTTTGTGTTTATTAAGACAGCCTACAACTAGCATGCCTCCCTCCTAAGCTCCTTGTTAGCACACATTTGTGCAGGTAATGAAAAACGGAGGGGGGATTCAGTATTATTTTATACAGTCTATGGGCTGAACAAGCTCCGAGCTCTGACTCCATGACAGACCGGATATTGTTGTTACGTAACAAAAACACGGAAGTCTGAAACGGCTCGTTTCACACACATTTACAGAAAGGTGGAGAAATCAGAACAGGGGCAGAATGGATTTTTTTCATTCTCGGGGGGTTTGTAGACATGCCAGGGAAACATATTTCAGGTTGAGAACCATTAAAAAGTCGATTTTGCATGATATGTCACCTTTAAATGTGCCAACATAGTTTACCCCCAGTTGGTGTCAAGTCAGGAAAAAGACCACTAACAGACTGGTTTGTATGAATATAACTCTATTACCCAGAGAAGGCAAACAATGACAAACAGAGAATATGGATCTTGACTTGGTAGCCTCTAAAATAAGTGCTTACTGATTAAGACATTTCTCCACCATAGATGTCGAATGTTACTGCCACTTCTGCTCTGGAGAGGTATTGCAGATGAGATTGCTCCCTAAACCCTTTAGGTTGTGTGGATATAAAGCAATCTTGTAGTTTTAAGGATTTTGAATGTTGCGTTGAAACTACATGAATTAAAAATGTTTAACCACTAAACATGAATTGATATAATAGAAGCTACATACTTATGTTGATAAAACAGACACCCATGTTGCTTTTTTTGAGTGCAGGACCTTTAGTTTAATATTCTTATTTTAGCACAGTAACAATATTGTACTGACTGAGAGTGAAACCATCAAAGTGGAGTGCGTTCCTCGTGGCTGCTGTCTGATTAGCAGAGTGATGTGTGGTGGTGGGAGTTTGTTAGGCTGCAGTTAATTTGCAGCTGCTCACCCTGGGGAACTTTAATTGAATAAACCACTACTCTGTGTTTCTTCATTCAAGAACAGCTTTAATGGCTAGCCACGAGCATTGAGAGCTGACAATCTTCTTTGCTCAGACAGTAAAAACAGGTAGGACATTTTACACAGGGTTGTTCATTTCATCTAAATGTGATGTGATTAACTTTGGATCTGTTTCCGTAAGAGAAAAGGGAAAAGGCATCCTCATCATCTCCATCCTTCTGTATCGTCAGTTCTCTGCTCCAGCTGAGCCTCTTGATACGTCTTGTAGAATTAGTTTGATGTGTTCAGATTTAGCTCAAATAAAAGTGAAGACTGGCTTTAGAGAACAGAGGAGGGAGGGAGGGACAGGGCCCACTCAGAGCTTAGCAGGAGCTGAAAATACACATTTGTGTTTTACTGTGGACTGCACCCGATGAACCGGTGTGACTGTCAAATCCAGACGGGTCATGTTGTTGTGGCTGTCTGTACACTGTTGATCCCTGACCTGTATTGCTGTGTGCTTGTGTCAAGCAATTACAGTAACGCAGTGGTGGTATGACTGCAGGCCAGGTTATTAGTCTTCATTTTTCAGAGTGACAATAATCTAATGAAACTTCTTAATTGTGTCTTCCTCCTCCTGCAGGCTGCATTCACACCCTGTGTTCTTGCTGCAGCAGCATGGTTTACTCACTCTCCAGGAGAGGAAACTAATGCTGCACATACTTCTCCTTTCATTTATAATTGGATAGCATAATCAATTGCTATATAACAGAATGAATTGCCACTTGATTTACAATCCAAATATCTTATTAGAGCAAATTAAAGCTAATTTTGCTTCTAAATTAAGAAGACCAAGTTGTATTTTAGTTTGCAGAGATGTGTGTACAGTATAATTCTTGTTTGTGTGGAGCAGTTTGTGGGTAGTGATGATTGTTTACCCATAATTACATGGATAGCCCAGACTTCACTGATGAAATTCAACAGACATACTGTTTCTTATTGGAATGTACGGCTTAGATGGATGTGGTTGCATGCGTGTGTGTGTGTTTATGTGCCTTGTCATGCACACTTGAAGTTTCACATGCAGAGAACACACTTTGGCTCTGGTGGCCTTAAAAAGGATAGGCGATAAAAATACCACAATGTTCCACAGGAGCAACTCCACGTGACACGATAAAGAATTAAACAAGACACAAACTGTTCTCTTTATTTACTTATTATGATTACTCATCAATGTTGAACCAGGTAACATAATCAAATAACTAAATTTATACATAAATGTATAAGTCTTGATTGATCTGGTACCCTGAATTTAGGCAGCCTGCATGCATGTGTTTGCCTCTGCAGCTCTGCATTCTGTTTATTTTTACACACTGATACAAATCCCTTTACAAGTCAACATATTCCTCTTCTACTAATCTGTTTGGCTTAATAAGCTTTGAATGAAACATAATTGCTGTTTTGGATTACATTACATTTCTTCTAATCAGTGCGACTGCATGCAGGTTTTTTCAAAGTAAAGGACTCTGATATTTAAGTGTACATAATTTACTGACACACTCTGAGAGTGTGTTCATGTTTTTTTTCTAAACCATGGTCTCTCCCTGGCATTTACAAAGTGTTTATTAGTTTTTTTTGTTGTTGTTGTTTTAACCATGAACATAACAATCATATAAAGGGTAGAGAGGCCAAGATCAGCTGGATCAGTTTCACATACAATAACCTTAAGGTACTTCTGGAAACAACAAAAAATCACAGTAAAGAAGATAAATCCCCAAGAAAAATATCAGCAGAGCAAGGAAAACTTGTATTAAAAATCTTTATGTTGTCATGCAGGCATATCTAAGTATGTATAAAACACATAGAGTATATGCTATACAGATCTGAGCATGTTATTTTGGTATTTAACAGTTTTTAGAGAAGTTTAATCTAAACTTTGGATCCACCTAATCAATCTAATCAGTCGGCTAGGGATGTAAGAGCACACACATTTGTACCAAACCATTTGGATGTGTGTACTTTTGCTCTAATTTATTGAGCTTCCTATCTCTCAGGGGGAAAAAAAACCCTTACAGGTTCATAGAAAACAAAACTAGAAAAACGTAGAGGTCCTGTCGTAATGTCATGATCCCTAAAACCTGGTTTCAGCGGGGAAGCTGATGTCCGGTGTAGTAAACAGTGTTTATTTATGTGTGTCAGTCCATCCCTGTTAAGCTCCAACATGCAGACAGCAGAGAAGTAGCAGATGAGGCTGCATCTTTACCAAAACGCTATAAAAGTTCAGCATAGTTAAATAATGACTATGTAACTAATTTATTACAAATATTTACCAGTTATGTGGGGAAAAGACCTCTGAAATTTACTCATCAAACAGAAAATCTTCACACATTTGGTGCTTGCTGAGAGTTAATTTCGGACCCTGTACTAAGCTTGTTTTATTCCCTTTTTTTTCAAATTACTTTTTTTATGTTTAATTTCAAATGTTATCAATGGAAAAATCTGATCAGGCCTACAAGCCTGAACTGTCAATGCTGCTCTTTAAACAATATGCAGAAGTTCTTTAAGTTCTCAATAAAGGAATAGAATACTGTAACGTTTGTTTATTGCTGTATCAAGACTTCAAAACTGAGAGCTGAGAACAAATCATTTTTTTCCCGTTACTCCCCAGCGTAGGTTTCTAGTGGTAGTTCAGATAAACACCTCTGAAACAGGCAGACAGGAGAGATCATCATCTTCAGAGTTATCACTGTGTTCCACAGTGGGCTGATCTGTATCTGAAGTGTGTGTAAAAGATATAATTGAGTCACTGATCTACACACTGAGCTGGGCTGTGGAAGCCCTTCGCTTTTATGTAACATGTCCTCTGCAGCTGTGGTCACAATCATGCTGACACGATTACTGGCATGCTGGCATGTCTTCACTTGTGTGCTTTTTGTGTGTGTGCGTATCTCTATGTGTGTGTTTGCGCGCGTTCAGTCACAGAGCAGCTTATCTGTGAACTCTACCTCTCCCGCCATATGTGTCGTCCTGTAGCGATGAGAGAGAGATAGATCATCCTCTGCAGCAGATGTGCTGACACAAGAGAAAAGTTAGTTCACTTCCCTGGCAGATTTCCCACGTTGCCCCTGTGAACCTCCTCTTTCTCCAAACTTCCTACCATCGCTCAGAACTCTGGGAGATTTCTGAAATGATTCCCATTCAAGCTGACAAACCCCAGTGTTCTGGCATGTCTTCATCTGTGAGTGCATCCGCTCTTATGCTGCTCATGCATAGGTGTACAACAATGTAGACTGCCTGTTTTCACAGTGAGTGTGTTTGTGTTATAGGAGGTGAGAGGGTGAATGAAAGGATGACTTTAATCAATAAGCAGCATCATATTTTTTCACAAATACAATTGAGTAAAGAAATACCTCAACTTTCTTTGTGAAAAAGTTTTCATGATGAAACGTTCTGGCATTAAAAGGTAAAACAAAAATTAGACTGTGTATGATTAAATTTACAAAATATTAAAATGACATATTTAATATCCTGGTGATCCTCCAGTGTTGAAATTGCACACTTCACGAGTATCATTTTCTTTCACTCTCTTCCAGCAGTCCCTAAAGCTGGGCATTATATTTGGAGGCTGATTTGAAATTTGAAAAAACAGAGACACAAATTTCTAGGTATACATTTATAGATTTTTTTAGATACATTTATATAAATAATAAAAATGGTTTCAGGTCTAATTTTGTATCAATCTTAAGAATTCTAAATGTAAGTTTTGACTCTTTTTTTCCTGTCCATGTCTCCTCTGGCCAAGCTGCTGTCATGACTTTAAGCCCAGCTTTAGATCACAGCGTGTCTGACTCCACAAAGAATGACTCACATACAGCTCAAAATTGACCAAGTTCACTTCTGGCTCCTGGTCTCCCACATTTCCTCCCACTGTGTCTCTCAGCAATTGTATGGCATTCATATCACTAGAGCATAGTAGACGTAGTTGACTTTCTCACAACTTAATTTGTTGGTCGTATTGCAACACTTAGTTTAGGAATTGTTAGCATGACAAACTTCAACACTTGTGATGTTTCAAATGTGTCCTGCAGTGTATCTAGGAGTTACACATGCTGTTTGTTGTATTTGGAGTAGAACCAGTAACAAGTCAGCACATATTTCAAAGGGTTCTCTTATTAGATAGGGAAACAAGACAGAGAAAGGAAAGTTGGGAGCAAATGGACTGAACTGAGGAGCATCAAGAGAAGTAATGAGTCCGACATGGAGATAAGAGGCAAATTTGTCACGTGATCAAACCTCAGAGGCTGAAATTAATGACAGAACTACTGATAATTTAGCTGTTGACGTTATGTTGTTTCAAAATGATTAAAGGAGAGGGAAAAACTGCTGTTAACAATTACAGCTATCTTAGAATTACTGCTGGGGACACTGTTAAATGTTTTACCAACAAAGCTGTCATCAAGGACTTTCTGGAGGGAACAAAAAGCTGTTTTCAGATTTCAATGAACGAAACAGGGCAACTGCCTCGGTGAAAGCAGCCACACTCTCACAACCTCTCTATGTAGGTTAGTTTTACTCTGAAAGCAGATAAACACCGCAATTACTAATGTTCAGCTGAGCTGCTAAAACACAAAGCCAGCTAAATCCTACTAATTAAGTCCAAAGAGGTAAGAAAGAAGGAATAATTCTATAGTGGAATGGGAAGATGTGATTTTCTAGTTATAATCTGCTTTAATCCTAATTTTAATGGGTTTGTGGATTTAATGCCTCAATTTTATTGACACACCAGCACAATCTTAAAGTGAGGAGATCCCTCAGTTGATCTTGCTGTGTGTTTGTGTGATGCTCTCTGAAAGTAGCAGGCCTGTTTATCTCCTGTGGTAAGTGCATGAAAAACACACACATACACACGCAGACAGGGTGGAGGTGTCTTCCTGTGGTAAGCGTGTCGCTCTCTCTGTCTGGGTAGTCAGGGCTGAGATTGCCAATAAATAGTGGCCGGTGGCCTTCAGCATCGCCAGCGGGGAGAGATTTGTGTCCTCGTGTCTGATTGGTCCATGCCTGAGGAAGAGAACAAACCATCTCGTTAATCAGGGAACACTGTGGGGACACAGTGTGTGTGTGTGTGTTTGTGTGCCAATCACACTCGGCTGTGGTGGCACGTTGTCAAAATACTCTGCGTGTGTATGTGTGTGTAAGCTAGAGAAAGTGAGTGTTGTGTGTGTGCAATATTATGTCAGGCGATTGAGACGGCAGCAGTGCAGAGCTGAGCTGATGGCTGACAGATGACTGGGTGTTAAAGGCCGCAGGAGCAGCCATGACTCACACGTGTGTGTGTGTGTGTGTGTTTGTGTGTGTGTGTGTGTGTGTGTGTGTGTGTGTGTGTGTGTGTGTGTGTGTGTGTGTGTGTGTGTTTGTGTGTGTGCATGCATGCGTGTGTGCATATGTGCGAGCATGCGTGTGTGCGTGCCTGCGTGCATGCGTGCATGTGCAAATGTATGCACGTTTGTGTAAGTACACTCACTGGCTGCTGAAGCTGTCACATTACCATCCTACCTGTGCTTACATTCCTCCAATAACCAATTTTCACCTCTTTGTCTGCCAAATAAAGTCTACTGCACTGTCAGATCTGAGTACCATAACTCTGTTGTCTAACAGAGATCTTAAACAACATGCTAAACACTTTCAAAATTCTGCACTCTGAGGAAAGCAGGCGATATATCCAGATGGTTAACTTTTTTAAGCTGTTTAATTACTTTGTGCTCCCCTCAGGGTTGAAACTCATAACAACTGTGTTTGCTTTCTCAGTCCTGTGTTCCTAAGTGTGACAGACAGCCAGGTTTAGGTTCTCACATCGCAGAGCAAATGTTGGTTCTACTTTTAATCAAAACAAAACCCAGCAAAACAAGAGTACTGTGTCTGTAATCTGAAGGAGCATGTGAAGGAGATGTTGGTACTAACATGAAGATAACAATATCAATACAAAATGAGAAAACACTAGATCATGGGATTTACATTTCACTTAGCTGAATTCTGCCCCTCCTCTGTAATCTCCCACACAAAGGAATCACTACACAGGGAGGAAGATGTATGCTACATGAAGATGCTTCTCAAAGAACAGCTCTCTGAGGAGGGTGTTACTCTGCGAAAAAATGGTCTGCTCATTTTCAGTCAGACAGCATGGACTGTAATTTCTTAAATTGATCCCAAGAATGGTTGTTCCACCTGTGCACCTGTCAGCCACTATAATAGCTGGTTTCACATACATTTATTCTTTTCCAAAACCACTGTCATGACAGAGTTAACTAGGATCATATCTGATTATTTAATGATGGTAAAAAAAAAAAGACCACCTTGTACAATGATGTAAAAATTGTTCTCACTATTGAGCATTGCTCTTAAAGGACAGTTAAAATAGGATGGTTTGGATCCAGCAAAACCAGAGCCATCATCTTTTACTATGCTGCACATTATTCTCCCCTTGTCAAAATCTGACACCCCCATTACCCACAATTCAACTAAACAGTTGTCAGCTCGGTGGAAAATTTGATGGTGTGCTAAGCCTGTAGCAGCTCATGTAGCATATTTTTAATTCAGGGGTCTGAAGAAGTGCCTTCTTTCTTCCTATGCTGCACCTCAAGATCTTTGTGAATATGGAGTCCTCAGCCTCAACTGCCACTGACTCTAGTGACATCACTCAAGGCAGACTGGCACTAGGACAGAGCTTTCTGGATCCCTTACCGCTGCTTTAGATTAGATGTGTTTGAAGGCTACGGTGCTCGAGCCGTCGGTATTCACACAGGCTGCATCTTAGCTGTGTGAGTTGCTGCTGACAACCTTGCCTGTTCAATAAGTTTTACATGGAATAAAGAACATACTTATTAATGATTCTTCATTTAACATGCTGAATGACATACAGGAGTGGTTTCAGTTTTTGGAAAAGTAATTCACATAAAAAACGAGTCCGCAACTTACATTTAAAATACAGCTGTGCACAGACCCATACATAAGGTATTAGACAGAGAGAATATGCAGCATCTCATGTAACGTGTTGTTACTGAATCAGTGAAATCATAGCCTGGATGAATTATAACTTTGTTTTAGGTACTTTTTTCACATCAGGGTATGATTTTGGCTGTCATAATGAGTTGTGGGTTTGTCTTCTCAGGAAAAAATCTTGTTTACATTAAAAAACAGGTACTTCATTTACCCATGGACACCAGCTGAGCAGAGAGAGAGGTAGGCAGGTAGATGCATGAAAGGGAGATTGCACAGGAGGAATGTAACCTGTAACTTAATGTTATTTAATAATTAACCTAGCTTACCTACGGCCAGTGTTATTCATGAAAACTTTTTTATAGATATAAAAAAAAATCAAAACAGACTGAAATAAAGAGCTGTATAGATGACTTAATTTACCAAATAACTGTCTGAGGCAAAACCTCATAATAAAAGCATAGTGTGGAAACAAAGGCAGACTCTCCACAGAAGAAAACAATTTAAGCTTTTGATCAGAAAAGCATCACTAAAGTGCTACAAAGCTATATTTGTAATGCCTGTAACATAAATATACTGGATACAAAGCCAATACGGCCCTCAAGTTATCATTTTTTTGGTTTATTTTGGTCAAGATCTGTGTGTGGCTCACAGTCTGATATGTTAACATGCACGCTGAAATGAAAATCAAGCTGTTTCAGAGCCGTCAAGGAGCCAACATGCATCCAGTCTGAAGTGGCTTTTATGCCTTTTCATTGAGTTACTTTTTCAAAAGGAAAAAGCAAGGTAATACAGCTAGTAAATTACAAAGAAGTAGCTTATTATATTTGATCGCCCAGGGCTTTGGTTGTGTTCCAAACTGCAAGAGTGCCAAAAAAATATCTGCTTCACTTTCAACCACACAATAAGAAAGTGAGTGCACAGAGTGTCTCTGACAGTCTGGATGATGTCTGATTTAGAACTACACTATGATTTAGTAATACAGTCCATATTGTTGGTATAACACTTTGGGAACCAGAACACTATAAGCAGCACAGCTGAAAAAATAATAGTTTATTGTAATGACTGATGTATTTACAAGTCATTGTGTTGAATTCATTCAATTTATTCTCCACCCTGTTCTCCCTCTTGTCTTTTTATACCATCCCATCCAGCATATCCTTGCATTTCCTTTTCCTCTACCGGCTTCACCACTCGTTCTGTCCTTGAGGTAGCCCCAGGGCTGCCAGGTGTGTGGGTGTGCATGTGCACTTGTGTGTGTGTGTGTGTGTTCTTGTGAATGTGTGCAACTTCATTCATTTCTAAGTGAGTGACGCTTGCACCTGCAATTTTTACAGCTAGTGTGCAGAAAATTCACACGGCACCTTGGAGTTTGTTGGCTTTGCCATGTCGATATCCATTTATTTTTAAGTAGGATTGTTCCGTTGGTGCACATGAACCTTCAAATTCATGTGTTTAGTGTCTCAACTGCTACGTTATCTTGAGAAACAGTTTCCAATACTTCTCATGCTGCAAGTAGGCCCAAATATCAGGTCAGTTAAAGTTATTTATTTATCCTCACCCCATCAGGAGCAAATAGATTATAAACCAAAATTATGTTACACTAAAATTCACATGAAATCTTTTCAATAATATGACAGCTCACATTGTATAGTAATATCTGAGGTTATGAAAAATGTGTGATCTCAAACTGCACCAGAGGCCAGAGAAGATGAAGAAATGTTACCCCAGAGATTTAAAAAAAAGTGCATGGCAACTCATATCCTATTGATGGCTTGCATATACAACATAAGGCTAATCTTAAAAATTTAGTTTTTGTTTTTATCAGTGTATTCATATGCTTTAACCAAGCGGCAACCTCCTGTCTTAAAATATGAGTCCAATGCGGAAGTGCTAAAAACTGCAGTTCATCCAGGATCCGCTTGAGGCTGGCTCCGGAAGTACCGGAAGTTACATACACATGAATGGGAAAAAGCCGATCTTTGCAGAAGAAATAAACATGTTTACAGCCTGGTACAAAAGACGAGTGTAGTCTGGATAGCTCATTTCTTGATGTGCTCTCACTGTGAGGGGGGTGAATTTTTTCTAACGCGGCAATTTAGAAGATATTGAGCTTACGAGTCTTCCAATGAGAGGCACAGCTGCCTGCTGGAACACTGCAGCTGTTGGCTAGGAGGCTCAAAGCCCGCCTCTTTACGTCACACTCGCTCGACAGCAGCAATATGGCTGCTGCTGACAATTGGCCTCAAAACAGCTCTTCAGAAACAGATGGGTGACGTCACGAATACTACGTCCATATTTTATACAGTCTGTGGCTCCAACATGTTGCCACAACCCTCAAATTCTGAAACCATCATTTTAGAATTGCTTTTTTGAATCCCGGCCGCAACCCTTTGCTTCTATGTCATCCCCCCTTTACTCCCCACATTTCCTGTTTCCGTCTTTCCACAGTTGTTTTGTCTAATACAGGCAACCCCCCCCCCCCCCCCCCTTCAAAAAAAAAATGTTTTGAATATTTCACACTTCTTGTTGACAGAACTCGTGTTTTCCTTCCTCTGACCATGATAATTCTAGAGCTCCATTGTTTTATAGGCAACAATGAAAATAATTTCCCCCCATTAACATCTATATTTTCTGCTTGACATATTCTGAAAGTAAGAGGTCAGAGTCAACGAAGGGGAAGGTGGTATGTAGTATTTAGAGACATTAAGTATTAATAATCAGCCAATTAACACAGTGGCAGAAAGAGTGTCCCAAGAATCCAGAGCAGGCGTTTGCACAGCGCTAATAAGATGATTCTCAGTAGTTACAGTATAAGACAATGCAGGTAACGGCAGCTTGGTGGAGGGCTGGGTGTAAGAAAAGTGTTAGTCAGGTGGGAGAAGAGGAAAAGCAGGTTGGTCTATGAGTTGTGTGTTCTTAAGTGAGTGAGTGATACAATATTTCGGGCAATTTCTCAACTGTATGTTGCCTCACAACTGCATTTTAATCTAAAGAAACACTGATTACTTTTTTCTCTGTCTCTCTACCTCTTTCTTTTCATTCTTCTCCCTACTTGTCTCAATTCACTTCTATGTAATTCATCAAGGAAATGGAAATTGTGTAGGTTCACACACAAACACAGCTTACTGCACAAGCACCAGCATACAGAATACCCCTATACAGAGCAGAAACACACTCATGTAAGTGAGAGGAGCAGCCGGTACTCTGCCTTGTGATACTAAGGCAGAATAATCGAGACTTTAGTTGTACACTTTATCCTCAAAAAGAGAAAGAAGAAATGATTTACCAATCTGTCTCTTGTTAACTGGTATATCAGATGATAAAGCACAACAAGAAGAACATTATACAGACTCACTTGAATACCTGCTGAAGTTTGAAAATACCTCATTTTGGATGGTTTCCAATGACCACATGTGCTCCTGTAATCTGCTGAGTCATCGTAACTAAAGGACACACTGCTCATCATATCACACTCCCCTCTCTCTACCTGCAGCTTCCCTTTCTCTCCTCTGTCATGCCTGTAGTTTCAGTATTTCTATTCTTAGTGGAGGGGGGCAAAGATCTCCATTACAACCCAATGGATACTGATGTCTGCTCGTGCTTCTTGTTGGCTCAGTGTGTGTGTGTGTGTGTGTGTGTGTGTGCGTGTGTGTGTGTGTGTGTGTGTGTGTGTGTGTGTGTGTGTGTGTGTGTGTGTGTGTGTGTGTGTGTGTGTAAACATTTGTGTTTTGTCTACCACTAAGCTAGCCTAAGCCAGCTGCATCTCACACGCCTCATGCCCAGCTTAGCTGAGCGAATGCTGGTCTGGGTGGCTGTTTCAGTATATCTGTATGTCCATTACATCTGTGTGTGTGTGTGTGTGTGTGTGTGTGTGTGTGTGTGTGTGTGTGTGTGTGTGTGTGTGTGTGTGTGTGTGTGTGTTTGTTTTACATGTTCATGTTTAATGCTTTTTTCATGCTAGTATCATGCTTGTCTCCACGTATTATCCATACATCCTCCATGCTAACCTCCCTCTCATTTCTTTTCTTTTACACACACACAGACACACACACACACACACACACACACACACACACACACACACACACACACACACACACACACACACACACACACACACACACACACACACTCGAAACAGAGTAACAATGGATTCATCACCATATGTTAACCCTAACATTTTCACACTTTTGTAATTCAATATTATTTCATTTACCTCAATGTCAGGAATCCTTTCTGAGTGATTCACTGTGTAATATGCTGGTGACAGGCAGAACAAATACTTGGCTCACGTATTGAGAGTAGGCACACTTCCATATGTACGCACAAGCACATACGGACATGTCAACACGCACACACACATACACACTCAGTGGTATTCACAGAGTAATCAGCGCTGCAGCTATTATTAATGAGAGGGAACCAAGTCATTAATATTTAAGCAGTGTCACTGAGGCCATCCCCATGTTGGTCTGTTTGTGTGTGTGTGTGTGTGTGTGTGTGTGTGTGTGTGTGTGTGTGTGTGTGTGCGTGCGTGTGTGTGTGTGTGTGTGTGTGTGTGTGTGTGTGTGTGTGTGTGTGTGTGTGTGTGTGTGTGTGTGTGTGTGTGTGTGTGTGTGTATGTCTACATATAGAAGAGGGGCAGAGGGACAATAAGGCAATTTCCTCAGGCAGCGTAGTGAGACCTTCTCCATTACAATAGGATAGACAGAGATGAAGACGTATTACTGCCTTAAACAGAGAGGGGAGGAAGACAGGAACAGAGGATTCTTGATTTTGTTAATCGTCCCCTAGTTCCTTTTCCCCACTCTCATTTCCTTACCTTTCTGTATCTATTCTTTACTGCTCTTCCTCTTCCTCTACTCCTCTTGTCTCTTTTTCTTTTCTTTTCTCTCCTCTCCATCAGTTGTTTTTGCTCTGTGGAGGATGAAGAGGCTCAAATGGGAAACAGCAGATATCTCATTACATCACACTGGATAGGATAGGCCTGGGTGCTTTGTGTGTATGTGTGTGCGTGTGTGTCCACACTGCCAGCGTGAACCTTTCTAAATGAACACTGTTGGGGATTGTGACTCTTCGGCCTGTGACTAGCCCTCCACACTGGACATGCTCTGGTAACTACACAAACTCATGCACACCCATTGACATAGATACACACAAACACACACACACGTTTTCTTACTTTCCCAGGGCAACATGTTGAGATCTGAGGGTGAGTGTTTGAATGGTTGAATAAAATACTTAGCATAAAATGGTAAATAATGACAGCCTTCTCTCTCTCTCTCTCTCTCTCTCTCTCTCTCTCTCTCTCTCTCTCTCTCTCTCTCTCTCTCTCTCTCTCTCTCTCTCCTCCTCGCTTGTCCCCACAGTCTCTCTCTGCGTCTGGGATTAGTGGGTATTACTTGCTCTGCAGAGCGAGGAGAATGAGACAGGTCTTACTGCCAGATCCTAGATTGGGAGAGCAGGGAAAATATTCCTTTATAATAACCCCTCTTTATTAAATCTGGCTGGAGGACACACAGCAGCCTGTCTCGCCCCCCTGAGCCCGTCGTCTGTATCGCTGCCAGCAGTTGTCCCTCCATGATGCCAAGTTTTTCTGAATCAGTCATTGTTAACATATTGATTGAAAGGTAATTAGACTGTAGTGAATCCTATGATGAGGAGGGGTTTATTGCCATGAAAGGGATTAGTTTAGATCGGAGTTTCATCCCAACATAAAGCAGACCATAGTCCTGGGAATTGATGTCAATAACAAACCCTTACTGTTCTAAATACTTACACTTCTCATCATCACAGAGTTTTTAATTTAACAAGACTGGAACAGGATGCCGATCATCACACCTGCCCTGTTGTTGATGATGTACAAAATAATGTGTAGTGCCTAACGGTTCAGACTGCCATGTTTATACAAGTATATAGAGCAGCAAATTAAAAGTACCTACAGTTTAATGAAGAGCTCCTCCCCGCAATAAATTAGCTTCTCATAGTTTGCATTAACACATTCCAACAGGAGAATGGAAATATTTTCAAAAATACAGGTTTATGTTCCCCAGCTTTAAACACACTTCCTGTCAAATTTTAAGGGCCGATTCTCACCAATAGAAGCTGGAATAGGCTCGATCCCCCTCCCAACCCTGATGGGTTAAACAGTAAGTACGGATGGATGGATGGTTCATGATAAACTGCTTAAGGCACTTTGATACCTGCAGCTGTTGCTATGGCAAAGCTTCAGGAAGAGGTGCGAATATGAGCTGTGGATAATTTTAATTGTGGCAGAGTTACCTCAATTCACCCTTGTTTAACTTGGAGGCATTTATCTTTCCTGAAAACGTTCATCCGCTCAGCTGCCCACATTCTTTTGTGATTAACACTCAGAAGTGGAAATATTGTATTCCATTGGTTCCTAACCACTTGTGACCATACACTGTATAAACACAACCATCGTCTTAAAGACATCACTCATTGGTTTCTGAAGAGACGTTATGAAGCCCAGCAATGGCAGTTGTCATAATGATAAATACTGACTTGAACTTAAATTAATCTAACCACAGGCAAAGAAGAGGGGGTGAGGCGGGTCTTAAGCTTCCTGGCAAATAGCTACAACATGCCCATCTGTCAGTCAAATAGACATGCCCATAATTATGCTAATACATGCATATCTATTAGCCTTGATAACATCAGTTTAGGTGAGTCATAAAAACATCCATCCCATAAAAACATCCATACAATTGGGATTCCTTGGCTTTGGAGCAAGCCGCAACTTCCGGTCTAAAAATATGAGTCCAATGCGGAAGTGCTAAAAACTGCGGTTTATCGAGGATCCGCTTGAGGCTGGCTCTGGAAGACCGGAAGTCACATACACATGAATGGGAAAAAGACGATCTTTACAGCAGAAATAAACATACTTACAGCCTGGTACAAAAGACGAGTGTAGTCTGGATAGCTCATGTCTCGATCGGCACACACTGTAATTTTTTTCTAACGTGGCAATTTTGAAAATATTGAGATTGCGAGTCTTCCAATGAGAGGCACAGCTGACTGCGGGAACACTGTAGCTGTTGGCTAGGAGGCTCAAAGCCCGCCTCTTTACGTCACAATCACTCGACAGCAGCAATATGGCTGCCGTCGATGATTGGCCTCAAACAGCTCTTCAGAAACAGATGGGTGACGTCACGGATACTACGTGCATATTTTATACAGTCTATGCTTTGGAGCCAGCCCCAGTGGACACTCAAGGAACTGCAGAATTTTTCAGTTCTGTATTTGATTTTGATCTCAACTCAAGAGGTTTCTCCTTGGTTGTGAACCACTCTGGTGCCTTAATTTACAGCAGTAATATTTTCTGATACACTTTTTAACTTCTTGCATGTCCATATGGATTTTATTCAAAGATCAGTTTTACAAATCAGAGCCTCCATGGCTTTACTATTATTACCAGTTTCCGCAGTGTTTGACAAAATTAAGACATTCTCTAAGACTAAAGCCTTGTTCCATGACGGTTTCACTCTACAATTATTTTGCTCTTTCATTTGGTCGGTGCATTGGATTGACACAGTTTTATGAAGTGTGAAATGCTCTTTGAGGAATATTCAGTCGTGTAATCAGTAATCAGTATGTTATTATGCTTTTGAAGTTGTCTCGGTGTCAAACTTAATGAGTGATAGGGCAAATAAAGGAATATAAAACATGGAGGATTTTAATCTCACATAGCCACATGTTCACTCTGTTCTGTTTTTGCTAAATACGTGCAAGAGAAAAAGAACATCACACAGGATGTTTAAAAACTTGGTTGTGGTTCCTTTCTAAGAGTCCTGATGGTTGTTCCCTTATTGGCCATCTGCCTGTGTGTACAGTGATTTGATTACCTGGGAGCTTCATTAGGAGAAAGCGAGGTAGAGGGAGCTCCCGTATCCTCTGCTCATGTATAGAGTTACATTTGCACGGAAGAGGCTGCATTGATTAGCCATCTGCCTGGGAGGTGGGGGGGTTGAGGCCTCACACAGCGCCATCATGGTCACCTCTGGGGGATTGAGAGCTGGTGAAGTTTCATGCACAGATATTCTATGTAAGGGATGGCTCTTGCTTTCCCTAGAGTATCTTTGCATTAAGATCGTATCTCTGTGTTTACCAACAAAGCAATGACTATGAGGACATGAATATGGGAAGCTTTGGTGAGAGTTTTCCAGGAAAGAAGTGATGCAGGAAAAGTGTGCTTATCAACAGAATGCCGACAGACCACATGGCTTCCTAGTCAAGCAGACACATGCTCCTTTACAACTGCCAAGGGCCAATAAGGATGAACTTTGTTTTGCCTGCTGCCTGACTTTAAACCTGATCCTCTACACTTTCTCTGCACTGATTTGCTTCAGCAGCCATGTGATTGTTTGACAGACATGCAAACTGATCTGTCCAGTGCTGCTAGTCAGAGGTGTGTGATATTTGCATCGTCATACCTCTGCTCTGTCAACATTAGCCACTGTTAAAGAGCTGATCATGGTTTTGATTACATTTTATCAGCGTCTCTGTCAGCACTGCTCCCTGTAGGAGCTGGCTTTGTAAGAATGATGAATGGCTCTTTTAAGTGTGTCTAATTGATAAGTGCTCTGAAAGACTTCGTTATGAAACACCCTCAGTTTAGTAACAGTGATACGCTGTAGTGCCTTATTAACTCTCTCCGTCTGGCTCCAGTACGTTGTAGTTTCAAAGAACTCTGTCTGTGTTAGTGGGCAGACTAGACGGTAGTAAGTCGGTCCAGGTTTTTAAAGCAAGACTTTTATTTTACTCACCTCTCTGTGTCCAAGTTTTTGGTCCACCATGCATTCATTGTTTTTAGCTCTAAAATCATCTCTCTTAATTCACCACCCGGTTTTTGTAGCTGTGTTAGAGATGATGTATAACTATGTTACAGCAAAGCTTATGTGTTTATCATAATCATTTGTGATGAGGTGATATTGGATGATAAATCCTCATCCTCCCTCTCCATGGCAGACAGACCCGGGCTCCACTCTGCTGCTCAGCTTCTTGGAGAGAACATTTGCATACATATTGTCTCACACCTTTAGATAGACTTTCTCTTTCTCTCACCCACTCTTATTTCATATCTACCCTTTCAGAAGCACCTTTAAAGGTTCATTTAATGAAGACAAGATGAAATGAGAGATGAAGGAGAGGAGGGGATTGTAAAATGACAAGGAAACATAAAAGGAAACTTGTAGGTGGTCGACTGAGACATCTGTAGCCTGTTTGGTCATTTGGTGTTTATGTGGGCCTTGAAGACATGAGTCGTAGCCTTTGTCGTTTGGCTCTGCCTGCAAGACAGGTATTTACTGGTGCACCTGTGGCTGCCTTGTCAAATTGCCCAGGTGTTAACCTGACTCTTTGATCCATTTGTCTAGAAAACAAGACAGGCAGTTAAACATATAGACGTAAACAAATGTATTCAACAAGAAGGGGAAACTAAGATTCCTTCATTTAAGGGCTAAACACACCTCATGCTAGACGAACCTTATTTAAACCTCTCTGTCAGGCTGGAAGTTTGATGCATTCAAAATGACGCTCTGTCATTTGCACTGTTTGGCCATATTTTAGCATGATATTAGTCCTATCCAGGGTCTTTAAGGAAACGTTTACACACTAGCTGAGTCTGATAGCTACCAATAATGCTCATGAAAATAAAACCCATGCCCTCTAATTTCAAACAGGAAATTTGTCTCTTATTCATCACTTAGTTTGAGCCTTGTTCCTGATTAAACCTTTCAGTTAATAAGTCTGACCACTGAACTTCAAGCTTTTTTGTCCTTGCTTCCATCATGGTTCACCTTCTCCCTCTCTATTTTCCTCCTCCTTTGCTTCCCTTGAGTTATCCCCCAACATCACTTCCCCTCAGAGCTCAGATTGACAGATGTTTGGCTGGCTGGCCTGTCATCATTTATGTTTTCCTCTGCATCTCAGGTGGCCAGTGGTGGTTGTTCTTCTAGTTCTTCTTTACAGCCAGGACAGGATAGGCCATGTCCTGGGGCTGCGGGTGAGGTATAAGGAGGAAATGAGGAGAGGAGAGCAGAGAGGACAGGAAAGAAGGCCTGGCATTTGTTCAATTTTTTGTCTTTTCATGTAACAGCTAGCTCAACACATACAGGTATTGTATCTCAGTATAAAATAGAAACAGTTCAGTCCATCTTAATGCAAAACAGTTGGAGCACCAGTGAATCTCATTGAATTAGTGGACAGAGCTGATAAAGAACAGAATATGTGTTACAGCAGAAACATGAGATAAACATATTTATGGATAAAGACACATTTTCTGGTCCTCATAGTTTTAAATTAGCAAATTACAGAGAAGTTATAGGAATGAGGTCAAGGTTGCCTAAATTCTTGTTTTGGTTCACTCGTGTGTTTTGTTGTTGTTTCAGCTAGTGGATTCATGTATTAGGTTAATTGTACTCGTCCCATCTAGCCTCCAACAGCAGATTGAAGAAGAAGAAGTTAGCAACTATCGTGAAGTCTTAAGCAACTAAGAGGAAGTGAACAAAAACAATGTTTATATTTTACTATATTGACATCTGCAAATATGGAAGTGAAAAGATTAAGTGTTAAAAAATGTCACTTCTCTCAACTCAAGCACTTTTAAATACCTCAAATTTGTTTCTTTGTGAAAGCTGCTCTAGAATGTATATGCTCCCACTAGAATACAAAATCAATTGGCTAAATGGTTACGTTTACATGAGACTTTTAATTCCTCTTTAATTCTGAATAAAAATTAAATTCTCTTTAAAAAGATTAAAAATGACCTTGTAAACACCTAATTCCGAAAGAAAATTACTATTCCGAATTAAACTTAAATCTGAATTGAAAAATTCCTCGATCATGTATACGTTCATTCTGCTTTAAATTAATTCCGGTCGTTCTGCGCATGCTCGTTTCCTTGTCCTGTCGAGATGACGCACATATTCCGCGCAGGCGGGCACATATTCCAGGATGGCCGCCCGAAGCAAGTGTTGGACTCGAGCCGAGACTATTTATTTTATAGGAGCCTTAGTAGAAATGGATATCATGAAAATAGTTGATGGACGGAAGCATAAAAATGTGGACCTTTTTAAAGCTGTAGCGTCTAATTGTACTTATCGTGTGGTCTTCCATGTTGTAACCGAAAATAAAAGAACCAGGAACTGGAGTCTGTTTTCTTCTGGTAGACGTAAATACGTCATGCCCACCCCTGTCCAATCAGAACCCTTCCCAACCCCCAGATCTTAAGCGGCATTGAATAAAGACGATTAAACGTGTTTTTCATGTAAAAAACGGAGGAAATAAACGGAACACAGGTTGAGCATTTTGAAGGCTATGGGTTCAAAGAGTTTACCAAGACCACATATCTTGAGTTGCCAAACACATATAAACTTCTGCAGTGATTTATAGTAGGGGCAAGCTCTGCAGAAAAAAAAAGAAGAGACACCCCTGTGGTGAAGATTTTTCTCTTCTGGTTCTTCAATAAAAAAACATTTCTTCTTTAACTCTAAAGAGGAAATGTTTTCTGTTGCAAATGAGTCACAGATGAACATAATCTGGCGATGATTTTGACGTAAGGTTTCTTGTGAGGTTACAGGAGGTGACGGGCAGAGTCGGGGACAATGGTGAAAAAGAGGCCACAAACCCTTCAAGCCAGCACTCGGCTGTCTCTGCTCAGATTTATGGGTAATCTGGGAGTCAGACCTTGCACCTCCCTGTCAGCCTCTCTCTCTCTTTATCTCTCTCTTGATACACATACAGTAAAGTTGATCATTAGAAGTTTACCCCGGGCAGACGGGCCGTGGATTCTGACAGGACAGTAATATGTAGATAAAGAAGATGCCTCTTCTGACTCTTCTCACTGCTGCTGTTGTGTGTTTGTCTTCACTGGCCTGTTGTGGCTGGAGATGTTTTCCTCCCTTTTGATTTTATAAGAGACCTTTATAAATGTCTGCTTTTCTGATGTAGACAGACGGAGGAGAGGAGAGGCAGACAGACACTCAGACAGGTCAGTTTCAGACTAGATGAGACCTGCAGTAAGCCTCATATCAGCCTAGCTTTGCTGTCTTATTGGACACTAAGGCTCTCCAGTTTACCCTGAGCTCTCCAACCACACAGCAAAAGAGAGAGGGAGGGTTTGGGGACATGATTGATCTTTGCCAACATTATTGCCTCTGTGGATGGCTGTGATTGGATTACTATGTTTTGAGATGTGTTTGTGATGCTTAGAAGGGCTCTTCTTCTTTGCTGTAATTATTGATGCGACAAGAGGTACTCACTGGGCTCCTTGCAGCTTGTGATATATTTCTCTGCTCAATTTAGATTCATTTACAACAACATTTGCGATCATGAGTGTGAGTTCTCTCAGATTCACATCACAGTGGAGCTTTATTCATCTTGTGGCCTTCATTTACAAAGCCCTGCAAACATTATAGGAATCACAGACATTTAGAAATGGCTCCGCTCGGCTAATGAAACCTTGGTACTGCAGGACACAGGGGGGAATCGGTGTGCATCGCAGCACCTCCCCAGCAAGCCGACAGCCCCATGTGTGTTTCTGACAGACAGACAGTTATGTAAGAGAGGAGAGCTAAAGGTTGCCTTGTCTCCTGAACCACCAGAAATCCATGCAGACACACCGAGCAGTGGTGAGAATAGGTGGCCCCTCTCGCCTGCTGATTATAAAGGCTGCTTCATGCAATATTTAAAATGGTCCTCTTCTCCTCTTCAGGGAGCACAGACAGACATAATGCGTCAGCCTAAATATTGTGGCGTGGAACTTGGAGCCAAGGCTCGACCACTCAAAACATCCCATCAGCGTTATAGAAATCACAGTTAAAAATAAACAGCCTTAACCTAAAGCAGTTATTAATAAAGTGGCAAAGTTCAGCGCTTGATGTATGAATAATTATTACGGTCTTTAGGGAGCTGTCCGTGTAAAATTAGATTGCTGATTGCAAATCTAAATAATTAACAGCAGTGTGATTCTTGGAAGCGTAGTTTAGTATGTGCTCCACACTCTGTAGCCTTTACAGCTGTCATATGGCAGCTTAGAAATAATGAGCCTTCAGTACGGGGACATTGTGTGGGACAGCGTGGCATGTTGTTACCTGCCCAGATGCTAGCAGCGATGTTAACAGTCCGCCGGCCGAGCCACTCATCACCATGACAGCCCATAAAGCTGTCAATGCGGAGACAAAATGTCCATGCCCTGAGCTATGTGACCAAAACGTGTCTGTAAGTAAATTAGTTCACGTGTGAGGATGACTGTGCCTCCCTGTGGACAGCCGGCCTTGAACTCAGGTGAGCACTAATGAGTACACCATCAGAAACCTCCCAGCGCCCACTCCCACTCCCACGCTTGCCTGCCTGCTGCCACTCATAAGTGTTCCTGAAATAACCAAATACAAAATAATCTCATCAACTTTAATCATAACTGAGAGAAGTGTGTAGGCAGACCAGATGCACTTAAATAAAGTCATTTTCATGTTATATATAAATACTTATATCATTGTGTCGTAAAATGTCAGACGTGAGAACTGAAAAACATCTGATTTATTTGATTACTTGCGTATCTTTTGAACTAACACAGACAATTTTTCTTCTACATTCTAGACTTTTGTCCTCATAAACACATAATAATGCCAAACCATATTTACCAACACGTGCTAGCCCCAGCTTTATGAACAAAGTAGTTTGTAGACACACTGATATGTTCCAAGAGACCTTTTTGTGAAGTTGTTGGAAGTGGAAATTGAAATTATTTTCAAAGGCCACCGAGCATTGATGTAAAAGAGCTTATACTGCCAGCTAACCAATCCTGTGAAATACATTTATTGTCACCATGTGGTTATGTGTGTCTCAGTGTGAGTGTGGTTATTTGCAACATGACACTGTTTAAATCACTGTATTTTAATCCCTCCATGTAAATACTGCATTTAACGAGTCATGCATTTCCATTCACAGAGACACAATGGGAACACAGACACCATGAAACACAATGGGAATGCTATTGCCTTTAAACTCATCCAAATCACTGCCTGAACATTGATTCACATGCCTGATATTGGCCAATATTGTCCTACACAGAGCTTACAAGTTACAGGTTTTTCTATGTGCAGATATGAAAACTTTGTACAGAACATTTCATGTCATCATATGATTTATATAGCACAGCATGTCTGACTGCGCCAAAAATATAAGTTAGAAAGCAAAATATTTTTGCAGTTGTATTGTATTTACACATGCACAACAATGTAAAAACTTTCTGAAACTTTTTTTTTTTTTTGCGGTCACAGGAGCTTTAATTCAGGATTTCAATAAAGTGTCATATTTATTTATTGTTCTGTTTAAGCAGGTCAGTATGATGTCCTCAGACTTTTCATATCGAGCTCCCACTTTACAATTTCAAAAGTAATATCTCGGAAATAAACCCTGCTGTATGAACTAAACTGTAACCGGTAAAACTCTGTTACAAGAATGTAAACACAATAAGAATATATCCATCCTTCGACACAATCAGGGAAAGGAATAAAGGTATGTTTAGAGCCTTTACTTTAAGCATACCAAAGCTCTCATTCCATCTACTCCAGGAGATCAGGTCAGCAGAGTCAGTTAATGCTATTAAATCCCTTTAAGATAATACTTAAATTAAACTTAAAGAAACTTAAAGAAACTTTTGGGGTAAGCGGCATGTATGAACACAAATGGGCTAAATTTTCTCCCCAACTTTACCCAGACTTTTCAGTGGCCAGCCCCTTGTGCTATATCCACAGGGTGAGTCAAATTGAGATCGCAGGAGGACATATTTCCAATCCAATCCAATGCACTTTATTTATATAGCACATTTAAAAAAAACAATCAAGTTTAGCAAAGTGCTGCACAGTGAGGTAAAATAAACACCCAGAACATAAAACTCTGAACTAGCTGAAGGCGTGCCAGGGAGGCCTGGTTAACGCCAACATACAGTGCATTGCAGTAGTCCAGTCGATGCGAAATAAAAGCATGTATAACTCTCTCAAAATCATTAAAAGATAAAACCGATTTAATCTTAGATAAAAGCCTCAAATGATAAAAACAAGATTGGACAGCAGAATTTATTTGTTTATCTCATTTAAAATCAATTTAAAATATTTGGCAAAATTCACCTCATGTGCAGAATAAGTGAGGGTGATGATGTTTATATCACACGACCAGTGCTAACCCAGACGAGTGACATGTAACAGGATGAATACAAATATCTGAAGTTGAACAAGTTGAAGAATCATTTTCAGGACCAGGACAGTCTTCATGTCTGTTTATTTGCACACATCATTAATATGAATGCAAACTTGTCATCAAACATCAAACTGCGGCCATTGCAGTACGCTTCTGATGTCATGTCCTGACTCCACCACCCAATTTGTCTAGCACGGAGACTAAAGGCTGATTTATACTTCTGCGTCACCCCTACGCAGCAGGGTCTGACGCGGACATTAGCTCCACATACTTGTGCGTTGATGTGTCTGTGTCGCGCAACAATTATCCGCTGAAACACTTGAGGGCAGTGTGGTCTCTCTGATAGCAGGTCGCCTGCTTCCAGCCCCGCTACGATCTCTGTTTACTTTTCCACAGCGATTCAGAGCATGTTATTTTAATCTACTGCTGAAACATGTTGCTGTTTATCATACACACATGATTACATGAAGACTAGAGAGGAGGAGATGAAATACACGGCTGATGTGCGGCCGATGGGGAGTGGGGATCCTGGAAGTGCTGTAAATGTAGGAAATACAAGCCACCGAGCGGACCAATCACAGGGCTTGCGGTCCACGTCGCTTCTACGGGTAGTTACATTCTGGAGGAGGTGCACGTCAGCTACGTGCAGAGGCCCCTGCATAGGTACGGGAGCTACAGGGACCCCCAGCGTAGGCTACGGTGTCAATTTGACGCAGAAGTATAAATCAGCCTTTACACTGTGGGGGACTTCTAGAAAATAAAAGGAGTGCATATGTTGGAGGTTTGATTAACGTGCATACTCATACTGTTGCAACATTCAGCAAAAATGTCATTATAAGGTCCAACATAAATAATGAATTTTTGTATGATCAGTTTTCCTCAGTGGTCAGGCCAAGAACAAATCTATAACATCATGCACACCCGCTCTGATGTCAGGTAGAATGACCACCCTAAGGTCAAAGCCAGTAGTTATTCAGTGCAGAGGTGAATGCAGAGCAGGAGCGTGCCACACCTGACCGCCAAACAGTCACCTCAACCTAAAGTAGTGTGATGTGGTTTGACCTGAGTTATCATCACCATTCCCACAGTCTCATTGAGGCTTGTGGTCCGTCCCTTCTCCCTCAGCCCCCCTCTCTTCCTCACCTTGTTTTCAGTGGGTAACCAGACATTCTTGACATTTTGCAAAGGTTGAAAGACAAAGAACCTTTGTCTCCTAATAAGGCCGCAATCCAGACCCCACCTGAATGAGAATACTGGTGAGAGAGAGAGAGGGCAGTGTGTGTGTGTGTGTGTGTGTGTGTGTGTGTGTGTGTGTGTGTGTGTGTGTGTGTGTGTGTGTGTGTGTGTGTGTGTGTGTGTGTGTGTGTGTGTGTGGGGAGACATAAGTTAAAGGTGGGTGTTTGTGTTTTGAGGGGTGCTTCAGGGAAACAGACATCAGAGTGAACATTTGAATAAGGATTGCAAATGGGTGTTTAGGGCATGAAAAGGGAAACAGTTTAAGATAGGAGGAGACATGTAGGGCAGCATCAGAGAGACAAGAGTGAGGATTCAGAGGCTAATGTAAGAGAAACAAGGTGCTGCACCCTGATACATCACCCACAGTCACACAGGCTCTGTGAGTCTGTGAGAAAACGTTGTCCTCCATCACTGCTATAGCTTGAAGCAGAACTCACAACACCCAAGGTCCTGCTGGTCTCTGCTCATCTCTCTCATTCATCACACCCCTCAGTTCTACCTCAAACCTCCCTCAATCGCTCTTGCTCTTAACTCTTCCACAGTTTTCACTCTAAAAAAAAAAGAAAAGAAAGAAACTTTCTCTAAAACAGCTAAAGAAAACAGACCTCCCAGCTAGGTGTGAGCGAGGACAGAGGTGCAATAAGGTATAAACCATTAGAGCTCAATAACTGGTCAAGCTTGTTGCAACTTTAGTGAACTAGCTTCTTGTTTTCTCTACTTTCCCATCGCCACTTTGCGTTATGTGTACATTATTCCTACCACTTACCATACAGCTGTGGCCCCATGTTATGCAACGTCCCCGCATTGTCTTATTGGCTGTTTTCAAGGTGCTGCAATTTTGCGAAGGCGTGCAGTTAAAAGTGAGAACACAATAGTGTTTGCTCTGTGTTTTGTCTGCACATTACATAAGCAAAAAAAAAGGTAAAAATATCTGGACCTGTGTTTAAAAGCAGATGGTGTGGTTATGACATCAGGCTCGTTAAAGGCAGCTCTAACTAGGGAGAGGCAAGAGTTGTTGTGAAGTTCAGCGCTTTAAATCCATTCCTTTACTAACAAGGGAAAGAACAGTTCAGTGTGTGCGAGCGAAAGTATGTGCCACAGAAATCTTTATGTTCTCCTCTCATAGTCTCTCGTCTTCTACTTCTCCATCTTTGCCCCGCACTTCTCCTGTTTCTCTCTCTCTTTCTGTCTGTGTGGGTATTCTGTCACTCACTGGAATGTGGGCAGAGATGGGATCATATTCAGACTTCCACGTTCATTCTGCTCGCGACTCAGGAGCCAATATTAGCCACGCGGTCGTTGTTTTACCCATGAGCCCGTTGCCTTGGAAACATTGCATAAGAGGGAGTGGGAAAGCGGGATGCCCCTTGCTGATTGGGAGACAAGGTGGCAGATCTTATCTCTTTCTTCTCTCCCCCTGCCTTCTCTGTATCTCCCACCTTGTTCTTTTCCCTCCACTTACCTCTTTAGCTTTTACATAATGTGTCCAAACATGGGTTCTCAAACTGTCCCCTTGTGCCACGTGTTGATAGAACTTGCCACCCCAACACCTCCAAATAAAGCTCCACAGTCAAAAAACAGCGAATCCATTACGGAGCAACAGCCCTGCAACTAAATTAAAGCTCCTGCTGCAACAGTGATTTATAGCCCAATTCAAAATGTTTGTGCTCACACATACACACACCACTCCTTCAGCTGCATTGTGTGCCATCCTTGGCTGTGGGAGGCCTTGGGTGGAATCAGTGAGGGTAGCCCTTTGTTAAATCCACTGAGGCTACATGTTCAAGACTGCGTGACTTGGCCCTCTGCGGCTTCCATACAAGCATGGCAAGTCTTTGTCCCCATACCAGGAGGATGAGGAAGAAAGAGAGGGAGAGAGGGATGGGTGGGGAATGATGAGGGAGACAGCGAGTGAGGGAAGGATGGCCTTGTCTCTGGAGAAAGGATGATATATCTTCTGTATCCTTACTGACTCCAACTATATGCCAAGAAAGTAAGGAAACATTTACTCTTTACAGTCATTTAGGAGTCTGGACTTTAGCAAATACTGTAAAACACTTTGTCTGATATAACTACACTCAAAAACAGAGATCTGGCTAGATCTGTGCTACTGTAAGTTGCACTACTTCCAAAAAATCAACCACAAAATTGAGTTTCTGGTATAGTTCACATTTTTTTTCCTGCAAGTCGCAAGCCAAGGAAAGAGTAGGGTGGGTAGCCCCTGTGTGAGGGAACTGTCTTAATCCATGTGTTTAGCAAGCACCATCTGCTGCCTTTATTCAGATGGGAGTAGAAATATTTGGTTGATTAGGAGAGGATCTGTGTAGCATCACTGCACCGTTACTGCAAGTTACAAGGGACACCCAAGCTTCACGCTGAAAACTGGTGTCTCGGAAAGCAGAGGACAGACACACAGACTTCGCCATACGAGTTCTCAGTGAAGCACACATGTGCATATGGACACACTAAAACACACAACAATACTGTTCAAAACCTTGTAACTCAGCCAAAGGAGGCAGACACACAGGGACACATGCTACCTTTGCTGATTAGACAGGACTACAGACAGATTAATGAGAAATGTCTGCTCAGTCAGGTATTGAGAAAAAAACAGGACAACACACAACCATTCAGTTAAAGTTTGTTAAAGTCAGATTAAATTAAGTTGTGCTAAATGTAAATAAATGTTCAGTCAAGTTGTGAGTTAGTTTTATCCCATTAAAGTGTTGAAACACAAAGTGCCCCCATGTTGATTAAGGATTTTTTCGTTTAGCTGATGAAATGATTAAACGTTGTCACCTTTGCTGGTCGGTACCAAAATTACGAGCTAGTTTAACAAGCTGGGGCGGTCAGGCAGTACAGACCAGCCCAGATAACAGATGGCATTTTGTGATGTGGCACAGTTCAGCAGTATTTTTATCTAGTAAATAGAGATAAAGTTGTATGTAGGCTGTTTCTTACGGTGGCCCTGGGAGCTCACAGCACTGCTTAGGCAAACAAATGCAAAAAGACAAAAGACAAACAAATTAAGAAAACATCTTCATCAATTTGACAACACATGTGCAGCATTTAGAAAACGCGCTGCAAAGACCACAACACAACGGAAGTGTTTCCAGAGGACACTTAAAAGTGATGCACACGTCCAGACACGCTTGTAGTTTAACAGCAGATCACTGTAATAGGCTGAATCATGCGATCACAATGTTGAAATAAATTAAAAAACACTTACTTTTTTATCTCATTTTCCAACACCACTGATGGTAAGAGAACCTTAATAGCGCTGTGACTCAAAATCTGCTTCAACAACACTCCGGACTTGAGCATCACTTTAAAGTGTCCTCTGGAACGCTTCCGTTTTTCTAATGTGTTGTGTTGTGGGCTTTGCAGTGTGTTTTCTAAATGCTGCGCATGTGTTGTCAAAAATACGCAAAGGCGTAAACAGCACAGACATGTGGACGGAAAGCTGATGGTGCTAGCTCTGCTAACTGTAGCCACCAATTCAACATTGTTTACCCTCTGACTCTGCAATCCGGTTTTTAGTCGTGTCAAATCAATGGTGCTCAATTTTGACTTTTCTCTTAGAGTTTTCTTACCCTTAGACTAGTTAGTTAGTCAGAATTTAAATTTCTGTTTAAACAACAAGGAAAGTGTATAGTTTTTACTTATTCTCATTATTGCTATTTGGTAACAGATAATTCAGGTTTCATCTCAAGACAGTGCTTGCATTTTCAGTTTCCTATCTAAGCTTGTGGCTGGTTGCACTATGTCGCAGATGTACATGCTAATGTTTTTCAAAATCCTTACATTGTTGAGGACTACAAAGAGTCAGAAGGATGCTGTAGTTGATGAGTTTCTTACACCAACATTTCAATCAACTACACCCGTTGCTCCATCAATAACACCTCCAAATTAATCTGTTGTGTATTTTTCTATGAAATGTCTCTGTGTCGTTGCAATAACTCATGCTGGGTTTTTCCAACTCCAGGTGCTGATCTGGGAGGTCTGATGGACCTAGAGTCTCTGTACCGCGGCGTGGAGCAGAGCATCAACCACACACGAGCGGGGCGGATGCGCAGACAGACCATGGACAGGGCCTACAACATCGAGGTGCTGCTAGGCGTCGACGACTCAGTGGTCCAGTTTCACGGGAAGGAGCACGTCCAGAAGTACCTGCTCACACTCATGAACATAGTAAGTGTTTACTTACATTAAATGTTTTTTTTACATCTGAGGAATCACATACACACAAACAGACGACTACAACCTCAGAGCACATTTCCAAGTACCTAAAATGTATGCCTGTCCCCACCGTTAAAAAAATGTTGACAGGGAAAATATTTGAGTTGAGTGGAAGTAAAGTCTCAGAGAGGTCAAAGACAGAAAAGAAAACACACACACACACACACACACACACACAGACACAGACACACACACACACACACACACACACACACACACAGACACACACACACACACACACGCACACGCACACACACACACACACACCGAGTGAGATCCAATTCCCTTCCCACATGTTCTCATCCAGCAATCAGCCCCGGGTAATCCTTTCTTCTCTATCTGAATATGATGAGATTTCATTTGTTTGAGTGTGTGCATGTGTGTGTAAATGTGTGTGAGTGTGTTAGGTGAGCCCTGTCCTCTGAAGGAGCTCCTACATATCATTTCATCAGGCTTTGTGTCATGTCATCATTCAATGTGAGTGTGTTTTCTGTGTGTGAAAGTGTGTGTGCGACAGAGAAAAAGAGAGAGACGCAGTAACAGCAGGCAGTTTGCCCCAGGCCACAACAACACTTAGCCAAGCACTCAAACTCCCAGTTGTTTTCACGTGTGTGTGTGTGTGTGTGTGTGTGTGTGTGTGTGTGTGTGTGTGTGTGTGTGTGTGTGTGTGTGTGTGTGTGTGTGCGTGTGTGTGTGCGTGTGTGTGTGTGTGCGTGCACGTGCGTGCGTGTGTGTGTGCGAGCGCACTCACATTCATGCACTTGTGTGTTGGAGTGACAATAAACACACTGCAGACTTTAATCTCTACAAATTAAACCTGTAATGCGAGTGCTTTTTTGCATGCGTTCCTGTGTGTGTGTGTCTTTGTGTGCATGCTCCTGTTTGCTTTTGCTTGCATTGCGACCCACTGCGCAAGGAACCAATCTCCCACTGTTAAGCAGGTGCACGCATACAGCAACAAATCCTACCACACCTCTTTGTCTCAGCTCAGCGCTGGAGAAAGAACAAGAGCTGCCGTGCTCTCTGCCTCCCCTTTTAGATATTTGTTCGACAATACAGGAGGGGGAATTGGCAGCACTGTCGCAGACCCCCTCTAATCTGTGGGGTAGTGAAGGAGAGACAGAGGGAGAAGGAGTATTTTAAACAGCATCCGGAATAAATTACTGACAGCCAGATAAACAGAAATAAATAAATAAGGGCTGCCTCCCACGCGTGGCATCTGGGCGACTTTCTTCTTGAAAGTTTGCTTTGCTCACTTCAGGTTGGGTGTGCACCTCCTCTCCCTCTCTCTCTACCTGTTTTATTTCTTCCCCTCTCTGTCTTTCTCTTGCTCTCCCGGTCTCTCAGCAGTACGGAGCAGCGCTCCACACTGAGCGTCTTTGCATTGTTCCTTCCAAGTAAAATGTGAGTGATAAAACAGTTTCACAAGAAGGTGAAAAGAAAAGGATAAGGATAATCTGATGTTTAGCACAGTTGCCCTCTAAAGGCGTCCGCAGTTAGGACAGGTTTTTGTAATAATTGTGATTGTGGGGCTGCTGAACACAAAAGAAAGATAGGCATGTTTTTCTTCTTTTTCAGGCCCCTTTGAAAGAAGACATTCGTAGAAATAAAGGCTACACGTGACACTACAAGATTAGTTCCTATCTTTCTGAACCTGTTTCTATACTTCTACGTACGATCTCTCTAACTATGTGCCTTTTTTGTCACCCTACTGCAAGGCTAAGTAGAATATATCTGACCAAACAGTCATTATACATTATACTCATAACATTATACTGTACACATGTACAAAGATTCACATATATATCCTATACACAAACATTTTGTCATTCATGTGTATTTTGTACTCTTTCTTTAACCATAAGAGTGTGTAAACTGATCTTTTGTCTTTAGTTGCAGCAGCAGCCGCCATACTGCTGTCTAGCCACCTGGAAAGAAGAAATAAAAGCATGGGTTTAAGTACAAAAGGTTATTTTTATACAGTGGCCATTGTTTCATAAAGTTTATTTTCACTCCTGCTGTTTTTATTCTTTTTTATGTGAAGACACTTTCACGTTTATCTTCCTTTATCTCTGTTTCTGTCTGTTTGAATGACAGCAAGTTAGCTTGACTGTGAAGGTGGACAATATGGTCTTGGCGTGTGTGTGTGTGTGTGTGTGTGTGTGTGTGTGTGTGTGTGTGTGTGTGTGTGTGTGTGTGTGTGTGTGTGTGCGTGTGTGCGTGCGTGTGTGTGTGTGTATTTGTGCATGTATATGGATGGAGGAGGATAGATAGGGGGCGGTACTGCTGTCGACAAGACATCAAAGCACACCCTCAGAAAACACAAAATCCTGTCTGCTAAGTTCAATACGAGTGTCAAAGTGTGGGTGTGTTTGTGTGGTGTGTGTGTGTGTGCGTGTGGTTAAATGTGTGCATTGGTAATGCTACATCCCACTCCTTTCTCATGTGTTTACCTCTCATCCCCACTTTTTTATTTTTGTTCACTTCATGAATGTTCAAAACTAGGCGGAACAAGAAGTTTTAATTTATCTATGCATCAAAGGATGGTAAAGTGCATGCAAACACACACACTTGGTGTAAAACTTTAAATATTTTGACAATGGACAGCAGAGAGTCTCCATTCTCCTTTCTCTGTCCATCATTCAACATAAATCATGAAGTGGGCTTTACGTTTGAGAATATTTCTATAACTGATCAGAAACTAAAGTGATCTAAAAAGAAGGAGGATGAAGGGTAAAGTCATAGATTTGAAAGCTTCCTCATCTCTAGGGTGAAAACAAAGTGAGATCAATCTGCACTGTTGTTGAAGAGAGGCTGCATTATAGTGAGAGGACAAAGACTAACACTGGCAGCACACTCTTTTAAGATCTGAGTGAAAGCAAGCTAACACCCATTGTATTCATACAAGCCTGATACAAACCAATGTAACCATACATTAATTTATGAAGATAAAAATAATTCAGAATTTTCCTATCACTTGAGATTTTATTTAAACTCTCGTAGTCCAGCTGCACTACAGAGGTTGTTTCCTCAGTTCATTTTAAGAAAGACCAACTTTTACATAACAAATCATTGTTTGCATCATACTTCCTGTCAACAATCAAATCTTGTTTTTTTGTTAGCATGTCCAATATTTTTTAAAGTTGTAAATACAATATATACCGTCTAAACTTAATCAAAAATGATCAATAGAGGCAGCTGCTTTTGGTGTTAACAGACTGTTTAATAGCCTGTTTAATTTAATGACTGTTTAATAGCCTGTAGTCCCGTTGGAAGTATTAGGCAAGGCTTGATATACCCATCAGTAGGTCAGAAGATTTATAAGTAAGGAATAATGTATAGTGAGCAGGGTGGTGATCCATCCAGGGTATGACCAAGTGGCAACCTCCGGTCTAAAAATATGAGTCCAAAGCTGAAGTGCTAAAAACTGCAGTTCACCGAGGATCTGCTTGAGGCTGGCTCCGGAAGTACCGGAAACCACATACACACCAATTCTAAGAAGATGATCTTTACAGAAGAAATAAACATGTTTACAGCCTGGTACAAAAGACGAGTGTAGTCTGGATAGCTCATTTCTCGATCAGCACACACTGTACGAGGGTGCATTTTTTCTAACGCGGCAATTTCCAAGATATTGAGATCACGAGTCTTCCAATGAGAGGCACAGCTGACTTGATTGACATGCAGGAACACTGTAGCTGTTGGCTAGGAGGCTCAAAGCCCTCCGTCACACTCGCTCGACAGCAGCAATATGGCTGCCGTCGACGATTGGCCTCAAAACAGTGCTTCAGAAACAGATGGGTGACGTCACGGATCCTACGTCAATATTTTATACAGCCTATGGTTATGACAAGACCCTGTCTGGAAGAGAGGGAGTCTCAACTCACCCTGTGAGGTTTCAGTTTGCATAACAACCTGCTTACTGTACATTATTCCTGGTATTACCGGCTATAAACTAAAAGTACAAACAAGTTGAAACCAAGTATTGTTTTAAAGATTATTCATTTATTTGTGCAGCTAAAAAAATCATCCCTCTCTTTTGACTGAATTGTTCTGGCGACAGCACTCTTATTAGCCTACTTAAGGGTCAAATTATTAAACTTGATATTTAATTTCATGTTAAAGTAAAAAAATTAGCCTGCTTTACTGTTCTTACTGTTACATATTAAACTTTACATTTGCATTAAAAGTGAAGTCTAGATATTAGCGTTTTCCTGTTGTCAATCTAACAGGTGCAGAACAGCAGCACCTGTATAAGGTCCTCTTCCCCATAACTTCTATGATGGCATTTTCCTCTCATTCAACCAGTCCTGTCACACAGCCAACACTCATACAGTGAGGCAGTTTGTGACAGCTCTTAGGACATTTTCACGCTACTTTTCCTTTTATTCTTTTCTCTGCTGTTGGCTGCAGCCATTACCCACAGATTAAAAAGGTTTTATTCCCTCCAAAAAATAGAGTAATATTAAAAATATCCTCCAGAAACAAATGTTTTTGCCACAATGTCAGCTGGAAGAGGTAAAATCATGAGCTTTATAAATATGTTGGACTCCTTTCCATGGATCGATTCAATATGACGCGTATGATCTGATTGTCACTTTCCTTCCTTGATAAACACATAAACTCAGTAGTTAAAACCAGTTTTTATCATCTGAGGCTTTTATCCAAAATACATCTGTTGTATCTTTTAATGATTTTGAGTGGTTGATCCATTCTTTTATCTCGACCCGTTTGGACTACTGTAATGCACTTTACACTGACATTAACCAGGCCTCCTTCGCTCGCTTACAGTTAGTCCAAAACGCAGCTGCTCGCCCGTTTAACAGGAACCCGCAAGCATGAACATATCAGCCCCATTCTCGCCTCCCTCCACTGGCTCCCTGTCCATTTTAGAATTAATTTTAAGATTTGAATGTTTGTTTTTTAGTCACTGCATTGTCTGGCACCTCGGTATATCTCTGATCTCATAAAAATCTACACCCCCTCCAGAGCACTGAGGTCTGCTGATCAGATGCGTCTCGTCGTGCCAAAAAGCCGACAAAAGACGAGGGGAGATTGAGCTTCTTCAGTGGTAGCTCCTAAACTGTGGAATGGGCTACCCACCCAAGTCAATATGGCCCCCACCCTGAATACTTTTAAATCTCGTCTTAAAACTCATTTTTTCTCCTTGGGTTTAAATACAGCATGAAAGTTTATGTTGGTCTCTGTCTTTTAATGTACTGTATTTTAAATTTTACTATTATTTACTTCTACTGTTCGTATTTGTTGTGCAGCACTTTTGGAAACTTGTTTTTAAAATGTGCTATATAAATAAAATGGATTGGATTGGATTGGATTTCCTTCCTCTTGCTAATCAGAATTGATAATTGTTGAAATGGGGTTTAGACCAATCAGAATCAAGCATTTAACACAGCCGGTGGAATTTGGCTGGAATTTGGCGCCCGAACATTTCAGAATTTTAAAACACAGTACTCAACAAAGCTTAAAAAGTAAGTAAATATATTTTATCTGACATGACTTAATGTAAGGCAGTAAAAATAACTCATCTGTGACTGCCATAATCTTCACAAACCCCAATCTCCTGGGTAAGAGCTGTGAAAGCAGCACTGCAACCACCTGATGCAACCTTTCTCGGTCTTTACACCGCATACTTTGCTTTGCTCTTGCCATCGTTTCTACAGCAACTAAGCATTGATGCCTCAGTGTAAATGTAATGCAAACCATAAACGCAAGATAGTTACCAGATGTGAATGAAGGTGAATAAATGTTACATTAAGTTAAGTAATAGGTCAAATGTGACTAAAGATTAGTTGATTTGTAAGTGTGTTTTTGTGCAAGGGTAGAGGAGAGAAGGAAGAGGGTGAGGAAAATAATGAAATCGTATTGAAATGACTAAATAACATTTGTAAAGTGAGTCCAGAAAAAGGAAGAAAACAGAAAGAGGGAATAGGAGAAGACATGGCTGGTGGTTTTGGTAACTGTGACATGTCTGAACTCAAAGTAACAAAGCAAGTTCGGCTCTTAACAATAAGTGCGTTGTAGCTACAACCAATCTGGTAAACCCTGTAAAATATGTTGTGTGCCAAATGCCAAGCGGAGGTCATTGTGCTGTAATTTTCCTGTGGTTAACATCGTAGTGATAGATTAAGTGGGTCATGGTGATTTTTCTGTCTCACCTTTTAAAGGGGACCTTTATGGAGGTGTTTCAAAGTGTTAATCACTCTCTCCATGGATATGAATAGTCAGTGCTGAGTAGGGAGATGTGTGGGCTTAATTTAAAGATGCACACAGTCACACTTGGTTTGTGCACCTTTATTCATGTGATGTATAACATGCATCATTTCTGCAGAGATTTGTGGAAGTGGTGCATGTCTGGTCTCTTTCAAAGCTGCTGTTGGCAGTAAAAAGTTGTGTAAATGAGTGGTAGGACAATCCTGGAAAGCACAGGTAGTCCAGGTAATAATAGACACCTTGTTAGCTGGAGGTGTCACAGACATGTGCGGAGCACTGTCAGACTGAGCCCAAATTCTAGGTCTGAGTTTTTGAATATTCCCATGTGTGTTGACAAAAAGATGTAGCTGAGCTGTCCAAAGTCTTATCTAATTTATGTTGCACTCCAGCCAAATTTGACTCGATGACTCAGCTCCGTCTCATCAGCAGCTGAGACTGTTTTTAATACATGTTTTCAATTTGTTGCCCAACTCATTTTAATTGCCTCCACTAGTTGATTAAAACACACAAGCTTGGTGTATGAAACACTGGGTAAATGTTATTACGTTTAATCACGCAGTAAGCTTGAATATATATGTTAAGCCTTTATAAGCTCATCACCACTTTGTGCCCTCCCCCTAATCTTAGTAAGGAAGATGAAAAGAGGCCTTTTCTCAGGTTATATGAGTTATAAAAATGATGCTGGTAGGGTATTATTATAAGAAAAGGTACAAAACATGGGGTACCAGAAAGTAACAAAGTGCAGCGATGCTCCCCTGCCTCTTTATTTTTATTTTTAAGGCCTACTTATCTCTCCCTTATTCTTTTGTAAGAGCTCTAGGAAACTATTTGGCAACAGCTCCTCCTTAAATAATCACAGATGGGACATTGGTCAAACTAAAAAGTTAAATACATGTACATTTTTTTACATCATGACCGTTGGTTCTTATCATGCTGATTCATGTGCAAATATTCATTTTTTGGAGATGTGAAAAGAGGGAATATGGCATTATGATCGACAGCCCTGTTGGATGCAGCTCCTGCACCGTTCTTTGCTCGATAAGCAGAGTGAAGGAGGAATGAGAGAAAACCTAACACTAACAAAAGAGTCATTGAACTTTTCACATTCATGAGTGGCTGCTTTAGTCAACACAATAATGTGTTGTGCTGTGGACCATGCCGTCATTGTATCTGTAACTGAAATGTGTGTTGTGGTTAGCAGTACGGGCATTACATTGGTTCCTTAGAACATGACTTGACTCCAAATATGTCACCAGAGAAATATGTCAGTGCCCAGTTAGTTGGTATTTTGTCCTCACTTTTTTAGAAATGGAGGCAAATGGTCCATATTTATAAATAGTCATTGATGTAAACCTGTAATTTCTGCAGTAGAACAACTACCAACAGGGCCTTGAATGTCACTTCTTGCTCCTTTTTTTTGCTAACATCCTCCTATCTCCTTTCTTTATTTCCTACTCCCTCTGCAGACTGAAGTGAGTGGCCCTGGTTGCATTATTTATTTGGTGGTAATGATTTTGTGCCTTGCTGACCTATAGTTCTGCATTAACTAACACACACACACACACACACACACACATACACACACACACACACACACACACACACACACACACACACACACACACACACACACACACACACACACACATACACACACACAAAGCAGGACAGATCCAGGCTACCTTGTGTACCTGTAGCCTGTAAGTAATGACACCTGACGTTGCCCTTCAGAACATCAGAGAGCCACCAGCAGCATTAATAAGGGACATGGCGTTACAGTTGTTGACAAGCAAACTTTGTGTGTGTGTGTGTGTGTGTGTGTGTGTGTGTGTGTGTGTGTGTGTGTGTGTGTGTGAGCGTGTGCGTGTGTGTGTGTGTGTGTGTGTGTGTATTCCTCTTGTGTGGAGTGGCCAAATGTACCAAGTGTGACATAACAAAAAGACACATGAAGCTGAAGTTGGGAGTGACAGCCCGCGCTCTGCTCGTGTGTGAGTCGGTGTGTGTCGGTGTGTGTTGGTGTGTGTTTGTGTGTCTCATTAGAGTGGGACTCGTAGTGTGGGGTCACCTGGAAGTCAACTGTGCCTAATTGGCCTAACAGTCGTCAAGGAAACGGGCTGGATCAGGCCAAGTGTGGACTGACCCACCTAAGTGTCCATGTCAACACGCACACAGCGTTATGACACTTTATGCTTACTCTTATTGGGCCAAGATAACAAGAGTGAGACAGATGTTATTAAATGAGACACAGAGACAGAAATACTAGCAGGCAGGAGAGACAGACAGATGGACGGATGGACAGCTCGGAGACAGGAGAGATGAAAACTGTAATCACTGTCACAGGTGCACATCTCAAACAGTGTCAAACAGGAAAGAAACATAATTCTCTGTTTGCATTTTTTGTATGAGTTCTCTGCTCCTCATGTATACTTCACCTTAGAAACCCATCATCAGATACTAACAGAAACTTAGATTGTATATATTTTGTGTATCATAAACACTAAGTATACCGACAGTAACAAATATAGAATAGCTGCACTTTATTTGAGTATTTCCATTTGAACTCCCTTGTACTTGTATGCTTGACATTTTAGAGGAAAATATTTCACCCTATTTTTACACCTCTAAATCAATCTGACACCTTTAGTTGCTATTTACTTTCAGAAATTAATATAATTTGAAGTGTTGCTGTTGAACACCTTTGAGAAAATACAACATTAGAATGTAATTTACATAAGACAATAATTTTATGCACAACGAGCATCTCACTTTGATACTTTGTAAGTGCACGAATAAAACCTCCGTCCTTTTATGTAGTAAGCTTCGAATGCAGGAATTTTACAAGTCAATGACTTTGTCAGTGTAATACTCTTTATATGGGAGTCATCCAGTAGGACTACCTTTTTTTGAAAGTCTTGGACAAACTGTAAAGGTTTTGTGCAGGACCATTCATTTTTACTCAAAAAAGCATCACTGTAAATATCTTTGTCTTTGCTTTTTAAAGATGTGGTTGTTGTGGGTTGAGGGTGGGGCCTGGGTGGTTGCAACAGAAGATGGACTAAAGCAGGGGTTCCTAAACTTTTCAGCCCGCGACCCTTAAAATATAGGTGGCAAAGACTTGCGACCCCCACTGTCCCTCAAAGTGATCTAATGTGGCTTCATTTAGCTGGTCTGCAGAGAATTAGCCTACTTATATGAGCATGTGTCTGTGTTTCCTGTGCCTTTATGAATCAACCTACTGCTACTGATGCTTTTGATAATTAACTGTTCACTAACCCTAAACTTAGGAGTCATCTGGAAACAAAGAAAGGAAGAAAACTCATTACATTTTCTATTTTCAAGGTTTTATTTCAAGTTTAGCTACTATTTCTGTAGATATTTTTTTACTATGATGGGTAAAATGTACTATTTTTAGATAACTTAGAAGAAAAAAACATTCTGGAAGATATGTCATGACCCCCAATTTGTGTCTTGCGACCCCCCAGGGGATCCCGACCCACACTTGGACTAAAGGGTGCATGGTTTATTGTGAGACTTGTTTTGGGCAATAATTTCAGCCTCTTCAGCATCAGTTTTGACCATTTAAACCGAATGTGTCCTCTTTATGTAACAGCTCTTTTTAGCAGTGCAAATCAAAGTTGCTATCAATTATACGTCATGTTTTAATTTTTAAGTAGTACTCCTTCCATCTTCTGTAATGCTCTCTTCCAATTACAGATGAGGTCAGAAAGTCCCAGTATTTCCACGGACTAATTACAGCCTCCATTATATCAAATGTTCCTGTTTGGAAAACCAGCACATGGATGCACACATGGTTTGCTGCAATGTTGCTTCCACTGAGGCCACTAATGTTGTTTCAGTGATATTTGGCCTCAGTAGTAACTTCACTCAGAATGCTGCCAACATTTCAGGATGTTGAGATCTGTATTTAAGAAGTTACCACTCAATATTTCTTATTAACACAGAGGCCACAGCTGCAAATCGAACATGTATTTTAAGGGTTTTAAAAATGATGTTAACCTGTTAAGCTTCAAAATGCAGTCATCGTATATGTTAATGCAATCAGAAAGATTTGTTCCAGACTGGTTGTGGTTGACAAATTAGGATTCTGAGTTGAAGGTCACTCCACTAGATTTTTCCTAATGGGATGCTGGAATTTCCGACTCTACACCATGTATGGAACAGAGCATTGCATTCCTCCAAACTCCCTCTCTCTCATTTGAAACCCCTTCTCTGCAGATCTGTGCTTCATTTGTTTTCTAGGAATCATCCTCTCCTCTCCCTCTCAAGCTCTTTCTCGTTTTTCACTTTGCCTCTGTGCTCCTGCTCCCCTCTCTGCTCAGCTGCTCTCCCTCTGCCTCTCCATCTCTATTTGTAGCATTCCTCCGCTCTCGCTCTTGTTCTTGCTCTCGCTCTCGTACCTTTTCTCTCACTGGGTGTGTCTGAAATTTTTTTCTTCATCTCTGTACCTGAGTGTGTGTGTGTGTGTGTGTAAATGTGTACAGTATGTGTGTGTCCTTTCCTCCACAGCGTGTCCATCAGCCATCTCATTACTGCTGTCTGTTTTTACATCCCTTTGCCTCATTAGGCACCGCACACAGCCACTGAGGACAGCAGGCCTCAACTCCTGGGCCAATTTACCCCTCTCTCCCTCTCTCTCTCTCTCTCTCTCTCTCCCTCTCTCTGTACGCATGTGTGTGTGTGTGTGCATGTGTGTGTGTGTGTGTTTAGCCCAAGCGGCAAACTCCGGTCTTAAATGATGAAGCCTATGCGGAAGTGCTATAAACTGCAATACATCGAAAATCCGCTTGAGGCTGGCTGCAGAAACACCGGAAACCACATAGATATGAATGGGAAAAAGACGATCTTTGCAGCATTAATAAACATGTTTACAGCCTGGTTCAAAAAACGGCTTGGCCCTACAAAGCTAATCTCTCAATGGCACACACTGTACGGGGGGTGAATTTTTTTCTAACGTGACGGTTCAGAAGATATTAAGATTACGAGTTTTGCCCAAATAAGGACATGACTGACGTGACTCCCGGTCGGGAACACACAGCCATTGGCTAAGAGACTCACACTACGTCACACTCTGCCTAGTTGAGTTCCGCATTACCAATATGGCTGCTGCCGTCGATTTGCTTCAAAACAGCTCTCAGGAACAGATGGGTGACGTCACAGATACTACGTCCATATTTTATACAGTCTATGGTTTAGCCAGTATGCTATCTGCATCTCTCTTGTCAAACATTACCTTGTTTCCTTGCATTAGGGCTCATTCGTTCTTTTGCATCCTTCTCCCTTCATATCCTCTCCATCTGTGCTTATGGGAAACAGAGTTTTTTACCGTCCCTTCAACTTCCTCTTCGTCTGCTTTAGTTCCTTCTCATTTAGTTTCTAATTTCACTGAGTTGGTTGAAGGAAACTTTGGTCAGTCAAAGTCCCATTCATCTATTCTTAAGGAATTTCAATTTTTGTTTGAGCATAAAAAACATAGATCTTTGCTTTCTCTTTATGATTTTAATTTTCTCATTCTTCATAAAAAGTTTATAAAATGTAACAAATGGATTTATTCATGGTCAGTGAGACAGTTTAAAAGCCATTTACTGGACACTTCTGGATCTCTAGACTGGGAAAAACAAGAAAAAACATCCCAGTAGTGCAAAAACCATCTGGAAAATAACGCTGGAAGGTGACTTTTTTCCTCAAACAGAGCCATGCTACCTGTTTTCCTTTGTTTTTGAACCTTCATCTTAACCTCAACCTGACACTTCTGGACTATAGTGCACATAAATGAAGGTCATTTTCCAAAATGTAATGCATTTTTAACTGTGCTGTCATACATTACTGACATTTGTACGATCTGATCGCTTATTTGAAGGTGTCATATAGAGAGAATAACTTCATCTGTCACTGCCACAACCAGAAATATGCTCTCTATATTGGCTCATATAACAAATCTAAAAAGCATTATTAACACTGTCATCAGCCATTAGTAACCCTCTGTTTGCATCCTACAGAACATTTAAATGTCAGCCTGGGGCCTGTTGTACTTCTACTGAGACTTCCTTCTCTCTGTGTCTCCCCAGGTGAATGAGATCTATCATGACCAGTCTTTAGGGGCCAAGATCAATGTGGTGCTGGTGCGGATTATCATGCTTGGCTATGGCAAGGTAAGTCCTTATGAGACGTGACTTCTACTAAAAAGTCATCTGTAACACTCCCATTAAGTACCTACAGTAAGCACAGCCAAGTCCAGCACATGCACATACTCATAAACAAACACACACGCGCGTATTCATCAGCACGCACGGATGCCCGAAGCCTGTTATTCCAGTGGACCGAGCAAAAGAGGAACTAAAAGCATGCAGCATCCCAGGGGAGTGTTTTCAAGTCGCACGCCTTCACAGTTCAGCACCAAAGCATGCAGAAACTCAGCCTGTTATGCAATCAGCCTCCCTCCCAGTAGGCTGCAGCACAGAATCATGGGAAGTCCAAGCAAAGATAAACAATCAATGATAGCCCTCCCTCATTCATAAACAGAGAGACCGGACAATGGGGGAGGCATCTTCTTGTTCCCGACTGTAACTCTATCCTTCTGTCTGTGGTGAAGGGAAAGAGAGAGGAAGAGTTGAGGAGAGATAAAGCGAGGAATGGCAGGAATGGCGGAGGGCAGGGATTACCCCACAGGATGATACAAATGATTTTATTACTGGATAGCTGCTTTGTTATACACTTACGCTGCAGTAGCCTTATCTCTTCCTCTCCTCCCTACATGTCTACAGCCCCAATGGAGCTCTAGAAACACACACTCCCACACACCCACAACCAGACACACACACACACACACACACACACACACACTCCCACATTGGTCATTCTGGACCAGCCCCTATGCAGCTTCGGCCAAAGCTCAGGCTGTCCATCATCCCCAATTACCGTGGCAACAGAGCTGCACCCAGACAGCCTGCAGATTGGCTATGTGACCCTGAATGCAGGCGCACCCACTCACCCACACACTTCACACACTCCGACACAACATGTACACTGGTACAAATTCATCTTTAAAGATTATAAAAAAGCCCTGAACACACAGACACAGACAGACAGACAGACAGACACACACACACACACACACACACACACACACACACACACACACACACAAAGCAACCTGATGGGCATGATGAAGCACGGACATGTACAGTGCACTCTGTCTGAGGGTTGTTTGTAAAGCAGCAGGCCATATGTCCTCACTGCACACACACTCATGATACACACACCTCTCATTGTTTGATAAAGCAGTGCACTGTGCATGTGTGATAAATATAAGGAAATGTAGAAAGGGGACAGAAAGGAAGCAGTGAGAAAGAAAGAGAGAGAGATGGAAAGAGGTGTATGGTAAAATAAAAAGGGTGGAAAAAGAGGGGAAGAGATACTAATAAGGAGGAGAGAAAGAGGTGCAGGTGAAGCAGAGGAATTAGTGGAATGTAAGTGTTTGTGTTGAAGTTGTTGTATATTTCATCATATGTAAATATTCTGTAATTAGAGATGTTTTGGTTATTTGTGCATAGCTCATTAATATACAGCTCTGTGTTCAGTCTCATGTTCATTATTGAAGTCATCAAGATTACAGGATCCTAAGCCCTGTTGTGTGAGGACTGTGATCCCTCAGTGTGTGTGTGCGTGTGTGTTGTACACCTCAGCAGATTGCAAGATTTGCTGACAACTTACAACATTGTGACACTGCCCCCTACAGGAGAGACTCAAATATTGTCATACAAGAATAGAAACAAGAAGCAGGTTTGGCTCCCTGTTTTGTGTATTCTTTACATCCTTTTTTTCCTGTGTGTGTGTGTGTGTGTGTGTGTGTGTGTGTGTGTGTGTGTGTGTGTGTGTGTGTGTGTGTGTGTGTGTGCGTGTGCGTGTGCGTGTGTGTGTCCTGTTTCAGTCCATGAGCCTGATTGAACTGGGGAACCCCTCTCAGAGCCTGGAGAATGTGTGTCGCTGGGCCTTCCTGCAGCAGAAGCAAGACACGGGGGATGCTGAGTATCATGACCATGCCATTTTCCTCACGCGGCAGGAATTCGGACCCACTGGCATGCAGGGTAACAAAAGACTAGCACATGCACTCAGCTCTTCCTGCTCAACATATAAAAACATACATCCAAACAGCACACCCACCCTCTGGAGGACCTAAAACTCATAAGTGCGCACAATAAAACTCCCTTCCTCCTCCCCTTGCCTCATGCAGCTGCACAGTGCACTGTGGCTTGTGTGGTTGGTGGTTTCTCTGTGCAGCAGAGTGCAGGCTAACAGGCAGGCCCAGGGGAGCGGCCTCTAAAGGCACTGGCCTAGCTTTGCAGAAGCCCTTCAGCTGCCCTTGGGCTCAGCCTTCAGCAGCAGAAAATCAATAGGCAGAGCAGGGCCGGCCACAGTCCCACAATTAAAGGCAGTATAGGACAGACAAGCACACAGGGAGTTAGAGATTGGCATATGTAGAAGAGGAGGGTGAGTGTTTGGGGTTGGGACTTGACACAACAACCTGAACACATCTGTGTTGGAAGAGTGTGGAAGTCAGCCTTAGAGAAGTAAAGAATATTAAAGAAGAGGGCCTCTTCTAGTGTTTACTAAGATCTTAGTGATGATCTGCAATTACAACTATCAGAGGGATCCTTTGAACCTAGTTCATGACAATTTTTTGCTTTGACCATTTTTTATAGAGTATTTTTGGTTCTTTGTCATGCCTTGATAAAACGACAGGACAGTGGATAAAGTAGGAAACTGGGAAGAGAGAGTGGGGGATGACTTACAGCAAAGGAGCACAGACCTGATTTGAACCTGGGCTGCTCACTTCAAGGACTATAACCTCTGTTCATGGGGCTCGTGTTACGACCACTGGGCCAAACCCATGCCTCTTGACCATATTTTTTTGACTATGAATGTTTGGGAAATCCCGCTTTTCCTGTGTTTGGATCGCAATGTTAATGGCGTTATCTTTTTGGACCTTGTATTAAAGCTAGTTTTTTTTTTATCCTGACAAGCGGATTTCTTCCTGATTGCCTAGGTTACGCCCCTGTGACAGGCATGTGCCATCCAGTCAGGAGCTGCACTTTGAACCATGAGGATGGTTTCTCCTCTGCCTTTGTGGTTGCACATGAGACCGGACACGTGTAAGTGCACTTTCATAACAATGTCTTCATGTCTGCTCTCATGTTTCAAGCAAAATATATAAATAGGCATAACTAGCTGTAACTTGCACCAGGGTATGAACACTCTAGCTTCTGCTGATAAATGTGCTTAACAAGTAACATTTGAGCAAGATAGAGGGACTTGTTTCAAGACATCTTAAATAACTTATTAAGTCAAACAATCTTGAAATGATCTTGTTTTGAGTTGAGATCTTATTTGTAGAAGACGGAAAATCTTGATTTAAGACAAACACTTTACTTGATTTTAGTAAATGCATTTTATTGGAGAATCTATCAGAAAACAGCTCCACTGATAAAAGAAATAAAGAAAGAAAAGTGGTTTTTTTAAGGGTAGGTTTTCAGGCACTGTTTCTTCTAAATCATATAAAAATATACATCCTCAAACTACATGCACGCAATGAAACACTTACTTTTGAGCATAGCTGGCTTAAAATAAGTTTTCCCTGCAAATTTTAAGATCACAGTTTTCTAAATATTACGTCTTATTTTCAGATATCTTACCAAGCAAATTTTCACTTGTTGTATTGGCACATTTTTTTGCTTATTTCAAGGTAAAAGTACCTTGAAATACGTTTTTTTTTCTTGTTTTTGGAGGGGCATTTTTTCCAGTTAAGTTCCTGAAGAAACAACTGCCTCCTATTAACCCCCCCCCCCCTCCCTCCTCCTCCTCCTGCAGGTTGGGTATGGAGCACGATGGCCAGGGAAACCGCTGTGGAGATGAGGTGCACATGGGCAGCATCATGGCGCCACTTGTGCAAGCTGCCTTCCATCGCTTCCACTGGTCCAGATGTAGCATGCAAGAGCTGGGACGCTACCTCAGGTGAGACACAAACCCACAATACCTTTCATTTGGACTAGATTTCTGTTTCTTTCATATTGATATTCACAACATCAGTTACTAATTATTTTCCTTTAAGTTATCAAAATGCTAAAAGTACAAAAATCTTACTGACAAAATGGTTGATGTTTGTTTTTGATACCAGGGCCTCTAAAATCTAAAATCCAGTCTCTAAAGGAGCAGTAGTTTCAAAAGAGTTTTAGTTTGAAACAGAAAAGTGATTTGAAGCGGTCACTTTGGTTTGGGAAAACGGCATTAGACATTTTGATGAACAATCAACTAAATCAGGTGAAATATTCATCATGTTAACTAAAGCGAAGAACCTAAAACATTTCTGTTTTTTGGATTCCTCTTCTAGCTCCTACGACTGTCTCCGTGATGACCCCTTTGACCACAACTGGCCGTCGCTGCCTCAGCTCCCTGGTTTGCACTACTCCATGAATGAACAGTGTCGCTTTGACTTCGGTGTAGGCTACACCATGTGCACCGCGGTAAGACATCCCTATAGTCTCTCTCTAGTTTCTTTGCTTACGTAGCTAGACTTTACTAACTCTGAGTATACTGACATAGTGAAGGCCAACAAGTTACAACATAATACATTGTAATAACATACACATACACATATATTCACATTCTTCTGATGTCCTCTGCTTTCCTCTCCCGTCCACTGGTGGGTTTGGCATCTTGCTTAAAAGCAGGTAATTGGTTTTGTATCTATATCTTTTTTTTTGTTGCTAATTTTAATATGGTACACAAGATTGATTTCAACACACCACTTACCTTATTACCACAGTGCCTTCACATAAACCTGCCACAAACCGTTTTTCTGTAATCACCAAACACAGTTGACTAGCTTCACCCAGCTGCAGCACTTTGACTGGCATCCTCCCCTCTAACTCTCCCCTTCCCCGTCACCTTTACCCACTCTATGACTGTGAAGCCACTGTGGCACGCTGATGGGAGGCTTTTGCTTGATTGACAAAGGGCTTGTTCGGAGGCTTTTGCACATATTGCTAGATTACCCTCTATTCTCTTGTCAAACCCATTCCCCTCAGCTACAAAAGGCGGGCCAGTCAGGAACGCAGGTAAGGTAACCCCTCCTCTCGGAAGACATGTGGCCCGTCATTTGTTTTTTTTAGATTTTCTTTTTTCTATTTGTCCTCTTGAGGTTGTAATTGTTTGTAATGTTGCTCCTTATTTTTCTTTTGTTACTGTTTCTCTGTTCTACTCATCGTCATGTATTGGGTGCTAGTCTGCAGGATTCTAAAATGCTCATTATACAGAGAAAGTGGCTATAAAATACCCCAAAATACTGAAAGTCCACTGGTTCAGTGGCTTTGGTGCAGTTCAACAGCTGAACTGAACCGTATCCCGATGCTTTTCCTGCAAATCTGTGTTAAATCACAGCACCGCTGGCAGGAAAAGCCTCATTATATTGGCACACTCATGACTATAAACCAGTGGAAAAGGTTGGGAAGATGTCTTTCCCATTCAAGGGGGACGTCTGAGCCAGAACAGAGGCTGTTTTTCCATGTTTCACTTCAGCTTTTAGGATCCTCCAGTCTGATGTCATTGGTGATTACCTGCCACAGTCTAGCCATTGATTGTGACTCGCCCTCTGGCCTGCAAAGGTTCCCCTGGGGTCATGGTGGGTGGGGAAGTCTGTGGAGAGGAGGGAGGAGGGCACGCCCCCTCAGACACTGGACTGCAGGTCAGTTTGGTGGTATCCTCATCAATGGTTCATATTAGAGAATTTGGTCCTTTTTTGTGTCCAGGGGCCTTTTTAGAGGTTAATGAGACCTCACCTTTTGGCCTTTCTAACCCTTTGCCCTCTGCCCTCTGACCCCCCCTATGCCCTAATTAAACCACGGGCTGTCTCATTATGAGAGTCCTGTCTCTCTCTCATCCTTTGGTTTAGTTTGCATGAATGGCTGTGTGTTTCTCAGTGGAGCATAGTGTACAGTGAAACAGTGCAGGGTTGATGTTGTTATTGTTGGGTATTAAATTGTCGTGGTGATGTTTCTCTTCCCATCTCTCTTTGTAGTTCCAGCTGTCTGATGATGGTTGACTTGTGTTGTTAAGGGTCACCCTGTTACCTATTGTGTGTACTGTGACGTAGGGCTTTTGATAGTAAGAAAGAGTCTGTCTCTGTTCCCTACAGTATCGCACATTTGACCCATGTAAGCAGCTGTGGTGTAGCCACCCAGACAATCCCTTCTTCTGCAAGACCAAGAAAGGACCACCCATCGATGGCACCATGTGTGGGAATGGGAAGGTATTTATACTGCTGTACCTTGAAAAACATGTTGTAGCATTCAAAACATTCAAATCAGCAAAAATGTCTTATCTTCACCGTCTATTGCAGCATTGCTTTAAAGGTCACTGCATCTGGTTGACCCCTGACATCATCAAGCAAGATGGAAACTGGGGTTCATGGAGTGAGTTTGGACAGTGCTCCCGTACCTGTGGTGGAGGAGTGCAGTTTCGCACACGTGACTGTGACAATCCAAGGTATTTCACTGTGTTTCAGGTCGTTCGTCTGTCTCTTGTACTAAATCCATCTCAAACCTTTCTTTAAATGGCAGTTTCACTTCGTATGTCTTTTGACAGTGACTCTCAGGTGTTTGTGTGCTGTCTTTTTACACTAATAATCACACTGGATCAAGATCATAAGTAGGGGAGAACGGGGTTGGTTGTCACACTTTTTACTTTTTTGATGATTGCTCATCATCAAAACATCTTTCAATAGTCATTCCTACATTAAATTGAAGCTTATGGTGTTGGCTTGAAATGTGCATACCTCTCTTTTCCCACTCATTGTAACAAAGAGGCAATCAACTATCAAAGACACTCTGACACATTGTGACAACCAACCCCATCACGGGGATGGTTGTCACAATGGTATTTCAATGGGAAAAATCTTTTAAAAAAGGTAAGAAGGCAGAACTAAATTTGAAAGTTTAATTGCACTGACAAGTGATAGGCCTACATAACTTAATGCATTTTAACATAACATGAGCAAGGAAGATGAACAGGAAACACATCTCTAGGCAAGCCTATATAACAACATAAAGAACAAAACAAATAGGCCTAACAATAATGGCCTACTCAACTAGGCTACATGCAATCACTGTCTGAGTTACAGTGATGACAAATGTAGGGTCTGCGCACTCAAACTAATTTCACCATGCATGATTTTGTCAACATAGGGGTTGGTCGTTACATGTGACAACCAACCCCAAAGAGAATGTGACGACCAACCTCAACTGGAATTTTTGGCTAGCATTAAGGCTAACAACCATCTAACAACTACTTAGCTAGCTAATAAAAATCTAAACTATAGCTTTCCCCTCAGACTTTGTAAGGGTAACACTTGTTTTGTTATAAACCCATCGTTTAAAAGTCTTGAAGAAAAATACTGAGGAGCTGAATATTTACAATTTGACTTGAAAAAAACCAAGAAGTCCTCTCACCTCAAGTTTAGCTGTCTTACTCCAGAGAAGACTATAGTAGGTAAGCTCTGATCCTAATTCTGGAAATGTCCATACCCCAATTTTAGAGACAGTGCCCTCTGGTAGCGAGATATAACGAGTGTGCCAACCAACCCGTGTGACAACCAACCCGTGTGACAACCAACCCCGTTCTCCCCTACAAGTCACGAATCATTCCACAAGCTCTCATACACACGTAATGAATAAAGTAGAATTAAAACCATTGTGTGTCTCCTACCCTTCAACCCTCTCAGGCCAGCCAACGGAGGCCGCACCTGCATGGGAGCCAATTATCAATTCCAGATGTGCAACAACAACGAGTGTGAAGACATCTACAGCGACACACGAGAGGAGCAATGCCATGCTTTAGACCCTCGCTTTGAACTCCATAGCAACAAGCACCACTGGATGCCTTATGAACACCCAGACCGTGAGTTTACTAACTGCAGATGAAGGGGCTGATGAGTTGGTTGGGGTTGGGTGATGGAGGTATAAAGAAGCCATCTGACATAGATACCTGTTTAAGTATGACGAACCCTAAATGATGATACACTGTGGAAGTTGTAAGTATGAATGAAAGCCAAAAGAAGGAAGTAAACACATCATTCATGACCGCAGTTTGGTTTGAGAAGGTTTTATAAATAGTTCTGTTATGGTCATTGACATCTGGCTGTCCTGCTGAGAGAAGCTTTAAGCAATGACTACGCCCTCCCATAAAAACACGCCATCTCTTTGAAAGTCTCTTTGAAAACAATCTTCTTTGAACTTGGCTTCTACTCTTCCCCCACCAAATCGCTGATGTCATTTCAACCTCACTGACCCCCTTCTCTAACTCTTCTTTTCACCATCCATGTATCAGTTGGTAAAAAAGGACAATCTCTTAAGATTCACCATGTAGTGTCTTATCCTAAAGTTCTCGTCCTCTTATTCAAAACCTCCTTCACACACCAGTTTCACACCTGTGTGTGTTTGTCTTTAAGTGGAGGTGTCACAGGTATTAGATTATCGTCCAACTAAAGGGCAGCCTCTGAGTAAGTGCTGAGCTGTCCATATCTGATCACAGGTCATGCTACACAAACTCCTCAAGAGGGGCCTAGCTGTTTCTTTTCTCCGTTGTTATCATTTCTAAATGCCATACTATTCAGCAAAGCTTTCTCAGTCTCAAATTACTTATCCGTTAGTGCACTTGTGTATGAGCGTAGACGAGATGTCGGTTTGTGTGTGTGTGTGTGTGTGAGAGAGAGAGAGAGAGAGAGAGAGAGAGAGAGAGAGAGAGAGAGAGAGAGAGAGAGAGAGAGAGAGAGAGAGAGAGAGAGAGAGAGAGAGAAAAGTGAACAGGGAGGTGAAATTGAATTCCATTCGTGGTCTGTCATCTCCAGATAGTGTAAGGACAGGAAAAGTGTTTCTGCTACGAGTGTGAAACTGTAGTATTTGTTTACAGACATTCTACAGACTGCTACTTCTCTGGCTCTGTACGTGGCATTTCCTGGGTCAACAGATAATTTCTAACGTATTCATCATAAAACTAGAGGCTGCCCTGTGTGTGTGTATGTGTGTGTGTGGCTGTTAAAGCAGCTGAATGGAGAGATTCTTTCAAATCATTAGTCTATGGCTTCTGATCAGAAACCCAAACTGCCTCCTGTTTTTAACAGAGATGGGACTAGATGACTTCCAGGACTCCTCATAGAGCAGTGTGCAACATCTGGCAGATATCAGGGGCTCTCTGATCCCTTACTTTACACCTTGAACCCCCTGAAAGCTCAAATCCAATTATGGGGGTTTTACAAATTGTGCTACTTCTTTTCTTCTTTTTTCCACATTACACTTTAGACATTTTGAATGGTTGAAAAGTGATTAGAGGCTTTGATAGTTTCCAGTAGTTGCTGGTATTTTGTGGAAACCTCAAGTGCTGCGTACTATTTTAATTTCCATGGATATACTTTAAGCTTGATACACACACAGAAAATCTCTAGATATGTGTATAAATGTGTATACATGTTTAAAAAGTTTCCAGCACCTTTCTAGGTGGTTTTCTGACATAAAGAATGTTTAGCTGTGTGATATGCGGCTATGTGAGTCTGTTTTGGATTTGCTTATAAATCTATAAATATATTATTAAATTGTCTCCACTGTGCAGCACAGCCCCCTCCCCCACACCTATTTCATATTTCACACAAATGCAGGAGAGATATCATTTATTGTTTCTGTGCATGTTACTTAGGCTTGAAAAAAAAACTATGCCTCCTCCACCTATTATATCATCTACAGTAACACGTCTGCCACCTGCTTATTAGTGTCACAGCACCAATAGATTCAAGGTCTCTGGATAGTGTCCATCTGTAATAAACGTGATGCAGTGGGAGTGTTCATTCTCACTGGGTTGAAGTGCCAGGTTTTGTCTCTGGAGGCTCTTGTAGTTGCAGTATGAGTCACACAGACAGACACAATGAGACGGAGCATCACCCTGACTCACGAAGGGATCATTCAGAAAATAAAAGATAATAACACACTGGTTATAAAGACTAACTCAAAAAGAGTTTGCAAAAAAACATTACTCTGACATTCATTTGAATAATTCAAATTCAAATTTGCATGTTTGTGTTTTTTCCCCAGCTAATAAACGCTGCCACCTGCATTGCCAGTCCAAGGAGTCGCGCGACATGGTCTTTATGCAGAGGATGGTCCTGGACGGCACTCGCTGCTCATATAAGGACCCCCACAGTGTGTGTGTGCGGGGAGAGTGTGAGGTGAGTGACGTTATGTATACATGTGTGTAAGAGAAAGACATCTGCACGGGGTTTAGTTGTGTCAAACTTTCCGTGTCGTCATGAGCAGAAAGTGGGATGTGACGGCGTGGTGGGCTCCTCGAAGCAAGAGGATAAGTGTGGAGTGTGTGGTGGAGACAACTCAAGCTGCAAAACCTTCAAAGACACCATCACACGTACTGCCAAGAAACAAGGTAAACACCTATTAACAGACACAGTAATCTTTGTGTCAATCTGGGACTGGCTTGGTTTGGTTCCTTTGGTGTATCATGCTATTAAGTGGAGGTTAAATACTTGGCCAGTATGTGCACATGATCTCTCCGTGATATTTTCAGCTAAACATCGCCCTCTAGAGGAACATTTGCAACAGTGCCCTAACCTCGGTAGACATGTTTTCATGTGAGTCGAGGGATGCCAAGAAGTTACATCAAGCCACTCTCTAATCTCATATTTCTTAATGTATTATGTAACTTCTGACATGAGGGCGGACCTACATGACTGCTACAAGTTTCCACAATCAGATGTTTGCTCTGGCTGAAAAAACTTAAGACTGTGAGGATTTTATCAAGTGAGCATGGATACCTTGGATAAAATGAGTAAGAGCTCTCAGCTGGATTAGCTGAGGCTCTTAGACAGGAGGCTGTAAAATGAGCCTTTGATGGTGTTCAAGTTACGAACCAGATGTGTGTTTCCTTTTAGGTTACCTCAAAGTTCTTGAAATCCCCCGAGGAGCCAGACATTTACTGATCCAAGAGCTGAAAGCAACCTCACACACTTTAGGTATGTGACATCTTTCTTCTTTTAATCTGTATTCATTGTATCATGTTTTATACTACAAGTGCAACAACATGTATTGTTTTTTGATTTGCATATTTCTCTCCCATCTTCAGCTGTAAAAAATGTGGCATCAGGACTGTTTTTCTTAAATGGGGAAAATGAATACCCAGAATCCCACTCGGTTATAGAGAAAGGCGTGGAGTGGGAATACGAGAATGACAACGACAAGGAGACTCTTCAGACCACTGGTCCTCTCCGACATGGAATTCTGATCATGGTAAGCACCAAATTATGGGAAAATAGTATTTTTTTCCTAACATATTTACTTTTTATTTAATAGTTTTCAATATACAGTATAATGCAGAGTGACAATACACATACATACACACAAAAAAACAAGACAAAACAAAGTCGTAACAGCATGTCAGTATTAGCATGGATGAGTTTGCTTATAATATGTATAAGACTACCTTCTGTAAATTAACAATTCATTTTTTAACTCATCCATGAGGGTAGGATTTGATACCTAATGCGGAAACAAACTTTCATAAAATGTAAAAAGAAAAAGATCTAAAAAATCGACAAAGAAAAAAAAAAGTAAATGCATAGAGCAAATTTAATCAGATTTTATTTAGGCCTGTAAATACATTTAGGTAACACATTATATTAACTACACACCTTTAAGCATTAGTTAAGCATTAATTAATACTTAACTCATCATCTGTAAAGCATTGTTCATACATTAATACTCATTTATATATCATGTACAAACACAGATATAAATGTTTTATTATTCATGAATATGACTCTCTATAATGTGTTAACTAACTCTTTGTTTATACTTTATAAATGATGGATTCACCAATTACAAATGAGCTATTATGGTCATAAGAAACCAGTTATAAACACATTTACAGGTTATGATTCTAACATTTAGTAAGGGTTAGTGAACACCTTATTACATAGCAAATTATGATTAATTAAGGTAGTCACAAAGGACTTATAAGCTGCTTGTTCATGGTTTTGTGAGCTGATCTAAAGTGAGGACTTTTTATGCTTTACAAAGCATTCATTAATGTGAATTAAGACCAGCAGCACCTTAAAACACAAAAGTCACAGATATTGATTCAACAGAATAAGGAAACATACACAACACATGGACTTAAACATGTGTTTATTAAAAGGAAACAACCTCTGTATAAAACCATGTTTATCAAAATAACTCTTCATATGAACTTAAAATACTCTGCAACTGAAAAAGAAAATCTCTCAAACTTAAAGTGCTCACAGTGGAAAAACTCAAATAAAATATGACATATCAAATATATAAAAAGACACAGTAACATTTAAACGTTGGCTGTATAAAACCATTTGTAAACACAAGTTAAAATGCAGCTGCAAAACTGAACAATAACTTGGATTCTGTGTTTGAAGGTGCTGCTGGTCTTAAATCTCATTAATGAATGCTTTGTAAAGCATAAAAAGTCCTCACTTTTGATCAGCTCACAAAACCATGAACAAGCAGCTTATAAGTCCTTTGAGACTACCTTAATTAATCATAATTTGCTATGTAATAAGGTGTTCACTAACCCTTACTAAATGTTGGAATCATAACCTGTAAATGTGTTTATAACTCGTTTATAATGACCATAATAGCTCATTTGTAATTGGTGAATCCATCATTTATAAAGTATGAACAAAGAGTTAGTTAACACATTATAGAGAGTCATATTCATGAATAATAAAACATTTATAAATATGTTTGTACATGATATATAAATGAGTATTGTGTGTAGTTAATATAAAGTGTTACCTATATGGGTTATATATATATATATATTTATATATTTCCTCCCTTGATTTTTTTTTACTGTTTGTGTTCTTCACCGTCTGTTTCTAGCTCAAATCCAATGCTCAAGCATGAGAAAATAGTATTTAATCTATTGATACACACACAATTTTTCTAATCTCTATTTTTTACTGATCTTCCTGTTTGTAGATGAAACTATACGGAGATGAGGATGTTAATCTGTCCTATAAGTACATGATGAACATGGACAGTGACTCGGCCATTCAGAACAACATGCTGGTAGAGGACAGCGCCTACGAGTGGGCTCCCAAGAAGTGGTCCTACTGCTCCAAGGCCTGCGGTGGAGGTACAGCACTACTGTATATTAACACTTGTGTATATTCTGCTTGCCTGTCTTTATATTTCTGTGCCTAAATATGTAAGTTTTCCATCTCCACTTGTTGCAGGGAAGCAGTACCTGCGATACGGCTGCAGAAGAAAAGTTGACAGTAAGATGGTCCACAAGAGCTTCTGTAACAAATCCAACATGAAACCTCGAGGAGACACTAGAGATTGCAACCAGAAGCCCTGCCCTCCACCTATGTATGTATCATATTCTAAAAATATAACTTAAGTGAGTCTATCTAAACTGCAACAGAGATAACTTGATCTTTTTCACCTTCAGTTGACTCTTGTTCTTCTCTCTTTCCTGTTATGTTCTCTAGTTGGGTGACAGGAGAGTGGCAGAACTGCAGCAAGCCATGTGGAAAAACAGGGATGCAAATCCGCTCGGTCAGCTGTGTCCAGCCATCTGATGACAACACCACGCGCTCCATCCACAACAAACACTGCAACGACGATCGGCCCGAGTCTCGCCGAGCCTGCAACCGTCACCCCTGCCCAACCCAGTGGAGAGTGGGACCATGGTCACAGGTATGCAGGCTGGATCAACAGGAATCAAAACTTGAACATAAATGGAAAAAAGTTTTTGACAGTTGGAGGTTTTTAATGAAAATACCTTTACTGAAATTTTGTTTCCAAACCAAACAGCTGGCATTATTGTGTTTCAAGTATCACAAGAGTCACTCAGAACTGTGTTCTTGGCAGGTTCAGCCAGCCTCTGAGAACCAGATCATCACTGTTACCACTTACAGTCAGTCAGAAAAAAAATCATGTTGCTAGTCAAATGAAAAAATTAAGTCCATATTTACCTAGTGATCTGATTAATTTTTTTATTTGATTTAAAATTACACTGGACAATATCTAGACACAGAAGCTTCTACCATTAGGGACGATGGGAGTGGATAATTTAGAGGAATTTTTTCACAATGATTTAAATGAATAACAAAGTACTCATGTATGAGTTGGCTGGAAAATAGAGCAGGCTAATTTACTCTCTAACACACACATAGCACAAGTAAAACTAACAGGGTTATAATTGTTATTGTATTAGGAAACAGCTGTCCAGCCTTTGGATACAATAAGCAGACATTTCTTTTGTACATCTCCCTAACACTAATCAATAAGAGGCCAAAAGGTGGACTCTTCTACTTTCTGTTCTACATAGACAGAGGAGCCTGTTCTGTTGTAAAAACCAAGTAATAACGTCAGCTTTTCACAATATGTTAGAAATGTGTTTTAATAGACAATGAGTCGTCATCATACATTGTTCTTTCTCATGTTCTGTATCTCCAGTGCTCAGTGTCATGTGGCAATGGGACCCAGCAGAGGCAGGCTCTCTGCCACACCAGGGACAACACCATCGGCCTGTGCCTGGACAGTAAACCTGACACCATCAGAGTCTGTCGCATGGATCCATGTCCCAGTGAGTGTTAAGAGTCCCAGCTGATTTCTAGTAATATCATCAGTTTGTTGAAGCTGAAATTATCCTCCACTAACTAGAGCCAAACAAATAAGGGTCTCTTAGACCAGTGTGAGAAATTCCTTCTAACGCTCCATCACTCTCTCCTTTCTCTGCAGAGGGCTCATCCGACCACAAGAATGGCAACATCCTGATTCAGTGGCTCTCTCGTCCCAACCCCAACTTCCCGAAGATCTCCTCACGTAAAACCTCCCTCTATAGTTCCCAGCCTGGCCTCCACAGCGGCAGCCGCAGCTGCATGTCTGTCCTCTGCTGGGCCCTGCCCATTTCTGTCCTCCTGTCTCTTCAGGGCCGGCCCCGGTTGGCCCCCTGACCTGCCCCTCCCCTGCGCCCTGTGCCTGTGCCCACGCCCGTGAGCGAGTGGCAAAGCTTTCGCTTCTCTTTTGGTGGGGGGGGGGGGATCGTCGCCTCTCTCTCTCTGTGTCTGAGACGGCTCTGACTGGGGGGAGGTCTCTGGCTCCTGTGTGTGCTAGTTGGTTCTCTCTTGCTCTGTCTCTCTCTATCTCTCTCTCTCCTTTGTGGAGCATTGTGTTGTAACCGCTGGCCAGTCGAAAACTCAAAAGATCAACAAAAAATTTGATGTGAACAGGATTCGAAGTGGCAAGGCGAACAGGTTTTCATCTCCTGAGACGTGTCAAAGAGCTGTACATGTGCAAGGTACTCCCTCTGCATCTGGCGGCCATGTTTTGCGCGAGCTAGCTGCGTGTTGTCATGGGTAACCACTCCTGAGATGCAGCTGCACTTTTTCCTTTTTGTGTAGCGCACTGTTATTGTGAGGAGAAACAGGTGTGAAAATAAACAGAAAAGGTATATAAATATCTATATAGAAAAAAAAACTTTTAAAAAATATGAAAGCTTTATCGTGAATGTGATCTTGTCACAATGAGGACATCTTCGCTAAAGTGCTCATCTGACATCCTGGTTCCATACGGGATGAGAATGGTGTCTCATTCTACGTTCCATTCTCAGATTAACAGGAACTCAGCACAGGGACAGGAAGTGACATCAGTAGACCTTCTGATTTTTTTTTTTGTGGAGGAACCGTGAGGTGAGGAATCTTGAAGTAAAGGCTAATTTAAAAAAAACAGGGTAGTCTGACCGCTTGAGGTTGCTTCCCATTTCACCTCATCATCAGCCATCCTCTCTTTGACTGTTATACTAAAGTTCAATAAATGCAGCTTATTTGTGCTTGCAGACTTTAAACAAATACATCTATAAATATATTTGTATTTATATATACCTATAAATCTAAATCTATATGAGTAACAATAATATTAATAATGTTTTACCATGAATAAGCTGTAGCTTATTTGCCTAAAACCTTTGGACTGCTATTGATCGCTTAGATCCTTGACTGTTATGTGTATTTTTTTATTGATTTTACATGAATACAGATGAATATTTAATAAAGGTAAAGTGTTTCGGGGGGAGGGGTTAGACCTTATTATGCAGGACTTGGTCAGTTTGTTGCCTCTCCATTCTCTCAGATGGATCAGCGGTTTACTGTTGCTTCTCCTTTTCTTTAAGGATCGGATCACGTTTTGTCATGCACATTTGCATCCATCACTTGTATGTGTGTGTAAATATATGTGTGTTAGTGTGCCTGCGTGTTTGTATGTGAGTGTGCATGGATGCATGTGTGTCTTGTGTGTTAGCTGAGTCAGAAAAAACGTGTGAGTTTGAATGAGTTATACTAGTCCTGTCAATGAAAGAGTGTGTGTGAGTGTGTGTGTGCATGTCTTTGTGCATTATGAGCTTCATCATTTGGGCTTTTACACATTGCAAACAGATACAGAAATACCTCATAAACTTTGATTTGAGAGCGTCTGATGATCTCATTTTCTTTTGATGAACATTAACCACGTGAACAATGCCTTATCTTGGATTGAATGTAATGGCATTTATCTGTGAAAGAGATGGCTTTACTCATTCAAAGTTTCACTCGGAATAGAGGCAGCTTCAAACCAACTAAACAAACTCACACCCGCCAACCATCAAACCTACCAAGGTGATGTTGGACCAATGTCCAACTACTAGGAAGGGTTTACAAAGGGCCTAGGGTATGACACATATGGCATCTAGAAAAAAAAACACTTCAGACTTGTCATTGTATTGTGATCACATATTTCTGTTGTGACTATGTAGCGAGCTATCCAAGGTTTCCTTCTGCTGGAGTTGGACTGTTTGAGACCAAGCCAGACCTAGCAGTGCGACTGTATATAACATTGGTGTTGACTGTATTTAATAATGTTCATGACTGTTATCTTCTTCTATAATATTCTATACTATGGGTAACTGTTTTGTGGCTTCACTGGCCTGCTGCGTGGGGCTGGCTAACGTTTGGCTAACGTTGAAGAAACATTCAGATGGACTACGTGCACTGCGTCTATATGCACTTTGATTTATCAGGGAAATTTTATTAATGTTTTGTAAATGTTTCATATGACACTTAATGTGCCATTCCAGTTTTTACATCATCATTGAAATTATGTATTTTATTTACACAGACCATATGATTTATGTACTTCATGTTTTTTTTTTTCAATCGATAAACAGATCGACTGATTGATTTCCAAGTAATGAAGTGTTTTACCAAAGTGACTGTGAACTTGTAACTTTCGATACAGTTGAATTATTTTTCTTAAGAAAAGAATATATCTCTATATTGAGCAGGGGGGCGTACATCTCATTGTTTCAGTTACTGTCATTCTCAACAGCAAAGTTGTATCAATAAAAATGTTTCAAAAAGTGTGATCTTTCTCTCACCAGGAATGTTCACTAGCTAGATCATTTGCAAGAAAAATATCAAACATTGCTGAGAGAACATGGTTATTCTAACAGCATAGCTCAAACATGGTAAATTTCAAGTTGTGCAGGATTAATGTTGTCTATGTGAAAAGTCATGCACAGTCTCATGAGCGCAAGAAGTTAGATGTTAAAGCTCCAACCCAAAACAGTTGCATTTTTCATGCAAGACTGGCGACCCTTCTTTTTCCATTTCAGTTGCTCTGGACTAATCTCATGACTGCTCTTGATGTTTGGGTTTTTCTCCTCTTCCTTCCTGCATCCTCTGCTAATGGTCTGGCTTTACTACTTTACTCTTACGGTGTGAAATCAACACACTCTCACAACCACATGCATGTGCTTTATGTAAAGAAGAACATGCACACATAGACAAATGCTAATTTAGCTATTTCTCATTGTTGATCATTATTTCACATACAATGATTTCTATTTGACAAATACAAACAACCCTAGAGTTCCCACCCTTCGCCCGGTCTCAGCTCTCTGTTCTCTCCTTCACAGGCCGACGTTGTCATGGAGACCGCTCGATGTTCTGTCGTATGGACATATTGAAGCACTACTGCTCTCTACCGGACTTTCAGCGCATGTGCTGCAAGTCCTGCAGCAATGTCAACATCACAGAGCTTCTACCCAACTCTACCCCTCCATCCACTCCCACCACCTCCACCCGGCCCAGTTTTACAGCACCTCCACCCACCAGCACCCCCAGCTCTGTCTTCACCACCATCCAACCAACTGGAGCTCTCATGACCACCTTTACTACCTCTACCACCAATATTTGGGACACCACTCATCCTCCTACAACTGCTGTTTCTCATTCCACCCTTTCCCCACTTAGTACAACACAAATGATCACCACTCATACTCCAGCTTCCACCAGTGTTCCTGTCCTTTCCACCACCTTTCCCACTGCAACCACATCTGTTATTACAGCCTTTCCCAGTGTTACAGCTAATCCTACACCCCTGCCTGTCCCCAGCACAGACCAGAGCCCAGCTCCACATTTGCAGAGCACTACAAGAAGTCCAACAACATCTGGTATTTTCACTACCACACAACTTCCAACGATGACCAGCCCAGCTATAATTAATGCAACAGAGGGCAGTACAAAAACAGAGGCTCCACTTAAACCCAATCCCAAGAAGAATAATTTACCCAAGAAACCTCCTAAAAAGGTGCTCCCACCAAATATCAATCCAAAAAAGAATTTTGCACCAAAAAATACCACAAAGAAATTGTTTCAACCAAAGATCAATCCCAAAAAGAAAACAAACACAGATCCAAAAAAGTCTACTCCAGGAAACACTTCCCCAAAAAAGGCTCCTCAAGAAAAATCCACTCCAAAAAAGATTACTCCAGCAAAAACTTCCCCCAAAAAGACAACTCTAACAAACACTGCCCCCAAAAAGACAAACCCAGCACAGACTTCCCCCAAAAAGACAACTCCAGCACAGACTTCCCCCAAAAAAACAACTCCCCTTGTAAAAACCACTCCCAAAAAGACCAGTCCAGTAAAAACTGCTCCCAAAAAGACTACCCAAAAAGAGACACCCTCTGTGAAGACCTCAGTCAAAAAGACTCCTCCAGTGAAGACCACTGCTGGGATAAAACCTAAACCTGCACCCAAAAAGGAGGCTCTACCAAAAGCCAAGCCTAAACAGAAGATCCAGCCAAAGACAATAGTAAAAAAGACAGATCCCCCAAAGAAGCCAAAAACAGCTGAGAAAAAGATTAATAAGTTTAAGGTGATAAAGACCTACCCCAAAAAGAAAACACCAACAACGTCTTCTTATTATACCTTAGCTCCCACCTCATATCCAAGTCCACTGCAAGACTTTTTTTATTCCACTGTCCCGACCAGCACGAGTGCACATGAAACAGCGTCAGGCACACCTTTCCCTGACACCAGAATCAACGTCACATACATCAGTAACAACACAGCGACTACAGATGAACCCCCCCTGTGGTATCATGAAGCTTTAGCCACAACTCCCAGCCTTTCTGATGACATCTTAACACCTACTTCAACTGTTCAGTTCAAAGAAGTCAATATTCCTAGTGGAACCATGCCATGCAGTGATGTGACGAGCAGTGGTGATGTTGCAGTGACCAGTGGTGCCATACTCAGCGGAGATGACAGCACTGTTTCCTACAGCAATGCAGGGGTGATCAGTGACACCATGGTGCTAGCTGATGGACTCACCATTGTGATCCCAACCATCACCAGTGAGGATATGACAGATCTCGCTTCCACGCCCTGGCTTGACTTATCAGAGTACATTCCAGTGAGCAACCCTGTTCCCACCACGACCTTAGACCCACCCACAGACTCACCTCCTACCATTTTTGTGACAACAGAAAAACCAGCCCTCACAACCATCACGGCCTCTAAAGCCAGACAGCAGCAGAGCCCAGAGAACAGTGACAACAATTCCATCGATGTCGTATACAGCAGGATCATCGGTGTAGACAGTGACATCTCCCAGAACAATCTGATTCCGAAGCACCGAGTCAACCTTAGAGAGAGGACCAGGAACAAACGCATTCAGGAGCTTTTGGAGGAGAAGCGCAACTTTCTCCTCCGTATGAAGAGAGGCCACACAGCAAGATAGACCAAGCCTCCTCATTTCTCTCATAGAGATCAATATGTCATTTACAGACTTGTGTAAGCCTCATTTGAGCCCCTCGCCATGATGTTTTCTATCAGGCCTGTGTCTCCACATAAAAAAGTCCGACAATCAGAACTGTTACAGAGAGAGAATATCATTGCCAAATGTTTAAACAGTTGCTTTTGAAAAGATAAAAGCCCATAAGAGTACAGACTGTCGCAGATTTGGAGCAAATCACCTTAACTGTGTAAACAGAATAATGACTAACAGAAGGGATGAAAAGTGTGTTTCCAGTTTGACCATGACTTTACAGAGCTTAACCACACACACTTTTGGATTCACTGATGATGTAGATAAGGTGTAATCTAATTTTCTAAATAGTGTTATCCCAAAAGGCGCTTACAGGGCAACAAAATCTACAATCAAGAATCCAAATCTCTATCTCCATATTGTATTACAGCCCAGGACTGCAGCTCATTTCCCAACAAACAGACTTCTCAGCCCATCATAAAGCTGCTGTCACAAAGGATAAATTAGTCTCCTTGTTAAGTGAATACCATGTCTATGCTGCATAGTGGAATATTTGGAAGCCTGACAGCACTACGGTTAAGTTTTCTTTTTGTGTAACTGAATAGTAAAGTTTACACTGCTTTGATTGTTTTTCGTCTTTTCCAGAGCAAAGTTCTCTCTCATTGTGTGGGGTCTTTTATCTCTCAGGAAGTAAAGGTGCAGAATTGAAAAATGGTGAGGGACATTGCAAAACACTTGGTGCTCCCTTAATTATGCATCGTATCTCGTGAAGCCGGATAAAAAAACTATATCACAATAGTTATGAGGTTTTTCTTGTGTAATGGTCAGTCAAGTACGGTGGTATTATTGTCAGTGTTGCTTTATGCAGTGTCCCTCATGCATTCCTTTATAAACTTTAATGCAAAAAAATACAAAAAAGGAGGAGGCTTGTTTGTATTAAATGTATCCAAAGAGAAGCTTTAATGGCCAGTTTTTTATTTTCTTAAAAGTTTTATAATTTTGGTACATTTCTTACTTGCAGCAGCTGCAAAAGTACCTATGGATCTTTCTGTACAATATCTGTACATATGAAAAAGAACTTAATGTTAAATATTTATTAAAGTCTAAGTGCCTGTGGTATTTTGCAAACTCAGAGTTCTGTGTATTTTTTTCTGTACAATAACCATTACAAGGCATTTATCTATTTTTCTGCAAGTTTTGCCACTTGGTCAGTCTTGATGAAGTTTAACGTGAGCCTCACAATGGGGGTCACTCCGAGCCTCACTTCTGCAGCAGTTTAAGACTAAACTCAAGATTGAAGATGGTTTCTTACTCAGTCATTGCATGATTAATTACCATAAGCATGCTTTCAAGCTTTTCCAAAATGTGTTTTTAGATCCAAGTTTGAAAGTAAAGCAATATGTGACACATAGAGGGAGACAAAGCACTTTAATTCATGTTCACTACTGATGTTAGGGCTCTGATCAGTATCAAACTACTCTTTTTTTTTACATTCATCTTCAGAGCATGACTGTTTCTCACAAGTCTTAAATCGCTAGTTTCATTTATTTATGACATGCACGAGGAATCATGACCTTATAAACTCTCTGAAATTCAAATTTATCCTCACCTTGGGACACAGAACGTCTTCTTTGAAATTATTTGGTGACATTTTTCTCATGGGTTAAGATTGTTCACCCTGAGGTCAGGATACTGTTTCTGGAAAACATGAAGCTGGTGATCATTTCAAATGCTTTTTTTAATTTCACCAGTTGCAGCAGTTTTGTTTTGTTTTTTTCCAGCAGCGGACTATCATAGGGTTTACTTATAAAACTGCATGTATAATATGAACTAGTTAAGGCAAACTGAGCCTTTAGCATGTCACAAGTCCAAGAGTATTAGTATTTCCCTGAGCAGAGACTGTAATAAACTTGCTGCCCAGGAAATACAAAATACCATCACATTTCACTCTAATGCTGTAGTAGCAGCCTCAATGTCTTACTTAGCATCTGATCATTAGTTTTGTGAAAAATGCTGAGTCATTCTATTTAAAGTGATTTTAACTGAGACTGCTGTTTTATTTGTTTAATGCTTGAGAGACAAGTCTTTTGATTTTTTTCGGTCTTGTTGTTTTTCCTTGCTCTGTCATTTTGTTTTCTGAACTCGCCCCTGTAAAATGTGTGCACTATTCTTGTTTCAGTCATTAAAGGTTCCACTTTGTATAACGAAATATCTAAATAACATGACCTGCATAGGAATATTAGATTACTCATAAGTTCTTGTCAGCAATGCTTTGCCCACAAATTAGATCTGCATGCTGATTAATGCTTACTGTCCGCCCCCAGCAGACAGACAAAGAGAGAAGTGTACTCTCACATAATCCCGGAAAAGGAATTACCAAGGTCTAACATTTGAATCGTGAAAAGTTCAACTGAAACATTTTTGTGGTTTCAGGGAAACTTAGCACAAAGGAGGGAGGCTGTTTTCATACAGAAAGGTACAATATTTGTTTACTTTCAAAGTCGAGTGCTCAGTTTGTTAATCTGTCCAGAATAGATCTTTGTTGGATTAAAAAAAAGTGAAGATGACAAAGCTGAAGAGTTGCATTGTTGGTTAAGAAGCAAAATGACTCAAAATGGAACAAATCAACAAAAACACTTTCCTTTTCTTGGTACATGAGATTTATTTGTTGTACTTCAGGTTTATTTTAGTTTTTTGAAAAAGTAGTTCAGAAAAGAGATTATTTTTTCACTCTCACTACACTGATACATATTTCCATGTCAAAACCCTCAAAAACCAGACTAGTTAAACGTACTTATTTGTGTGTCTGTCGTTTTAAGAGAATATATACTAAATACAAAATAGCTGAGTTGTGATGCACCAAATATTCAGGGAAAAAAAGTGTTATCCTTTGATTCCCAGAACACCCGAAAACCAGAAGATTATATATATTTGTATTACTCATCTCACTGATGTAGGAAATACCCTTTCATAATGTCTACTCTGTGAATGGACACGCATTTGTCTACTCCAGCAGACCTTGCATGCCATTGGTGTATTCTTCCCACTTAAAAATATACTCCAGTTAGTATGTGTGATTTCAGAGGATACCAGGTGTTTACAGCAGTATAGCAGATATGGAAAAGAATAGCGTTCCCAAATGGTACTTCATTTATTTTAAGAATTCACATTCATGTCTTTAAAGTTGAAATTTTTTTTTAATCAAAACAATTTTTGCATGAAAGAAAAGACAAACAGTTTGAAGACAGTTTCTCCTTGCTTATTTAATCTGACTTAAGCAATGTGCTGAAAATCAAGGTACAAGGAGCCAATGAGAAAGTCCAACACCACAATCGGATGTTCTAATTGAAACCAAGAGACCTCCTTCAGTTTTGCCATGGTGACTACTGTGATTATGATCATATGTTTAGCCTGTATGTTTCCAAAAAGTGCTTATCAAATTCAGATTTTTTGTAAACGATAGTTTGCAATTATGCTGCAGTGTTGGCTCAATGTAAGAAGTATTGATGAATTGAATAATTGTACTACATCTTATATGGATAGATCAATCAGGAGAGACACAGTGAATATTAAAGGTCATTTATTACAACTGAACGAATAATGAAACTTGAAAGAAATCTTTCTGCGTTAGGACTCTATGGGGATGATTTTGTGAGCATAGAATGTGTGAATTTGGCAGCAGAAGAAATACCCCTGGAGTCCAGACACTGGTGGTGGCGGTTGATGAATTCCAGGAATTGAAGACTTGCAGAGACCAGGTGGAGATGGGGAGGTGGAGGGGTGCGTGCCATCAATGCAAGAAGGAACTAGCTGGAGAGAGAGGCACATTTAAAAAGACAGCAGAAAGTTGATAGGCTGACGATAAGAGCGTGCCACTGAGCTATTGGATGACAGCCACTGCTGATTAACCAATGACAGCTTCTGAGCGTGCAGCTGGATGCGGGTGAGCTATTAAGCGAGGGAGAGGAGAGTTAAACAACTGCTGTGATTGCTTTATAGTCTTCCTGTCTGAACTTACACTAGAGCTGCATTTCAGTTTTTTTGGAAGTGGGGATGTATAAAGTACTTGTCAATAGAGAGTGTAGCCACAGGGGATCATGCTGTTGTTGAGAAAATGGCCCGAGTACCAGAATGGTAGCTAGGCTATCAACCACTGTAGACAGGGTCTGCTCTTCAGTGTGATTTAACTCCAACTAAAGCACTATTCTCATTATAAGTGTGAACTCTAACTGGAAACGCTCCACTTTGCCGTCAGAGAGCCCATTTGCTTTTACACATTCATGTATTTTTGCCTGTGATGCACTGATATGCTGTTTGGGTCTGTGGGCTTCGAAAGAAACAAAAACCAAACAACAACCAAACTAAAAAAGAAGTGATTCTCACAACCACAACGACATGCTGTTTACTCTGAACAAAGGAAGACTACTTTATGAACCAGAGTTAACAGAGGAAGGAAGAGACTCAATGGACTGAAAGAAGGGAGAAACCTCAGTGCAGGAGAGATCCCAAGTTACCTGGTGGTGAAGATGTGAAGATGTGAAAACTGTAAGTCCATGCCCACAAACCAAGAAAATGACTTGCTGTCACAAGTAGGACTTGGTAACATCAGTATTTCAGGTCCTCTCTGAATCAAAGGATACTGGCAGATCAAGTACAGTCTGCATTACTCATTACCAAGTTCCCTACCTTCCTGAAGACTGCTGTTTGAATGACTTTCAGAAGTTAAATCAGAAACCAGAAAAGCCAAAAGGAATCATGTCTTCAGAGTAAATGTTCGGCTCTCACTGTTTTTATTTTTCTTCTGCATAACCCATCTACACGATATGTTGACCTTTTCAAAAAGAAACTTAAAAAAAACAAATAAAGAACAGGATAAAGGACTATCCCTTTATTTTGCCCTGGTTTTTGCCCAGCGGCCTTGTGACTCATTTTAAAAAGATATTACGCAATGACTTTTTCTTGGAATAATTAGTAAGTGCAGAGGAAACCTCACTCTCTGCCCTTCAGACGATGACTTCACAGTCATTTCCCAGAACCCCCTGGTGGCTAAAACCCTGATGGATAAAAATCAATGGCAGAGCTTAATCAGAGAATTTTTATTATCCTTGAAGTATCAAAACTCACACAAATCTCACTATCTTCACACCATAGCTTTCATCAGCATGAGCATCTTCCTGTAGCTAATTCTTCATGAGCTAGGCTTTTGGAGGGTTCACACGAAAAAAAGAGAGCCATGCTGAATTGGAGTGGGAGAGTTGAACTCTACGTTTGCCTTTATGTACAAAAACTACTTCTCCTTAAACCATCTTGTTTTGTGTTGTTTGTTTCTTCCTCTCAATGCAAAGTAGTCCTGGCAAGCTTCAATAAAGTAGAGACATAGTTCATGTTATTGGGAACATCTACAGTCCCTGACAAAAGTCCTGTCACTTATCCAAGTTGTAGGAACAAAACATAAAAACTTTAATTGTGGTTGATCAATTGGAAACAGAAATGGCTCATATGAAAGGCAAAGTCCTCTAAATTATTTCTTTATATTTCAGGCTGTTGATGTTGCCATCCACTCTGCAGATCTCTCAAACACCCCCATACTGGATGTAGCCCCAAACCATGATTTTTCCTCCACCAAACTTGACTGTTTTTTGGGTGAATCTTGGGTCCATGCAGGTTCCAACAGGTCTTCTACAGTATTTGCAGCAATCGGGATGCAGTTCAGTGGATGATTCATCAGAAAAATCAACCCTTGTGCCACTTTTCCTCTATATTCTTGTGTGACAAGACTTTTTTCAAGCAGTGTATATTTTACTACAATCACAAGTCAAATGTCTGAAAGCAAGAGACTCCTGCTTTTCTTTTAGCAATGTTTCAAACTTATTTTTACACCAAGGAGTAAAAGTTTTTTAATATTACCCTTCATGAAACCTTAAATGCCAGTACACATGATGTGCATGCATACCTAAAGTACCTACAAGCACACATACTACACAGAGTATAAACATCTGACTAAATGGAAGATTGAGAGTATGTTTGTATCACTCAATATAATTCCAGTCTTTCATGAATATGCCTGTGCAGTGGCTTTTCTCTCATGGAACACTAGCACGCCACTTTCTCTAGGCTCCGAGCTGCGTTCAGCTGAGAGCCTCAAAAATCAACTCCACACATCTTTTAAACTTTCTCTGATACCTGCTCAAACAAGGCAGCTGTTCCGCTGTGAGCACACACAAAGCATTAAAGACTGGAAGTAGCGTAACTGCTGTAAAATCTTGTTTTCTGTCTTAAATCTACATCCTGTCACAGTGGAGCACACAGGCTGTCTAAGAGGCAGGGGTGGAACAATTAAAGAGCAAGAGCTGCATGCAGATGGTACGTAAAAAAACATTCACTATCACAGATTTGAACTTTTCTCCCTTGGAAAGACGTCTCTACTAACTTGGTTAAACAGAACGAAATGTTTGCATCCAGTCTCTTCTATAATTGATGCAGCTCTTTAGTGTGGCCAGCGTATTGCATGCAGATGGTGTTACTGACAGACAGTGCCATGTATTGTCAGCATAGTGGAGAGATAAGATATTATGATGGTGAATAATATGAACTTTTTCGATATACAGAGGAAACAGAATTGGACCAAGAATCGATGATTGAGGTACAGTATATGCCTCAAAATGTTAGTGCAGTGGCAGAGATGAAGGAATCAGAAAGTCAATTCATCACATTTTCTCTCAGAAGGTGTATCCTGGTGGGGAATTAATCTCTGTGGGTCCACAGGAAAGGTAATTTAAAAGTCATATATCAAGTTTACTCCACAAGAGTGCACCCTTAAAGACAAGTCTATCCGTTTTTTTTCCACTGAATGTGTACCTGGAGGGTAATTGATTATTTTTGGTTCCTCTTGTGTTGTTTAACATGGTAACATTGAGTCCACCAGTGTGTAATTGTATTAAAAATCGTAGGCTGGTCGATGTTGCTCGTTGATGAATCCAGCCACTGTGGTGCCTGGGAGTCTGATGAGAGTATCACTGCACAATGCCACGTGCCAGGGTTGTGCGTGTGTATGTGTGTGTGTGTGTGTGTGTGTGTGTGTGTGTGTGTGTCTTTGAGACAAATTTAGATCCTTGTGACTGGTTCTTGAGAGAGCCGTAAAAATCAAGTAATCTTTTTATAGGTTGGATGCAACAAAGAGATGACTCATCTGACTCATCAGGGGTCATGCTGCCCCTGATAATCAGACACACACACACGCACACACAAAGCAACAAGAGCCTTTTTTCCACCGATTAGGTCTGAAGCAGGATGTTCCTGTGTTAAACTCCTCTGGTAAGCTGTCTTGTAACCAGTCACAATTATATGAACCATTTAAACATTATAATGTATCAAACCTTAAAAATATTCTAATATATTTAGTTTTCCAATTCAACTTTTGGGCCAAGAAAATTTAAGTTTATGGGTTTTAACAACACAGTAATCACTCTGATATCTGATTAAGTGTCTTTTTCTAACTATGATAATGAACATGTTTGATAAAGAGGCAACCTTCAAATGTTTTGTTTGTTTTGCTTGTGAAATAAACCGAAATTAAAGGAAGCATTATCAATTTTGTCATGTTGAAATGTACTGTACCTGTGACTGATTGATTTATCAGGTCAGAGGTCTGAGTATGAAAAAATGGAAAATACGCTCAGAGCCGCTATCGTCACAGGCATCAGAACAACAAGCCTCTAAATGGCAAAGATATTCATTATAGAATAAGGGGAAATAAAGCACAGTTTCCCCATCCAACCACCTACTGTCCTGTCTCTATGCTCTTATCTTTCTTCTTAGGGGAGCCAAAAATAACAGATTACATCAGAAGGCTACCCAGGGGGATCCTTTTTGTTTATGTAACCCTCTTTATTTTTGCCCCAAATCCTCTAAAATGAATTCTCCTTTTGTCCAGTTCAAAACCAGCAGAAAAGCTATTTTGCGCTCAATATTACTGCTTTTATATTCATTGCTCCCTAATCCATCTTTGCTGAGAAATCCAGTTAGTGTGGCCTTTTCTGGTGAGCACACTTTACACAAATTTCTTTGGAAAAATGTATCTGACTTGCGGCCCAATATGGTTACAAAGTCTTAGTTAAAGCTTCTGAGAAAAACTTTCTCTTCATGTCCAGTTTGGCATTTCCTCGATGGACAAAGTGATACTTCTGTCTTTGTTGATCTTATCCTGTGCTGTTTTCTGATGAAAAATGTCATCCTGTTTTCTTTAAACGTATATATGTATACAGTTTTGCTCATAAGTCTACATACCCTGGCATAATTTATGGTTTCTTGAGTAGTTTCTGTTGCCTTTATGATACAAAAAGAGTAAACACAGTTGTTTGATAAAAAATTTGCTTCACCCAACACCTGAGTGAATTTTTTATTTTCTCTTCTCCATTCATATTCTCTGAAAAATGGCAAAACAAAAATCACGAATTCTGCCAGGGTATGTAAACTTATGAGCACAACTGTATGTAAACATGTAGGCCTATATATACATATACATATTAAAATGTATATATATATATATACATGTTTAGAGAAAACAGGATGACGTTTTTCAATCAAAAGAGACCTCAAAGTGTACATATATATATATATATATATATATATATATATATATATATATATATATATATATAAACATCATATTCTTTACTCACTTTGAATATTTGCTGTAGAAAAATGAAAAGCAGGCTGATACTACGTACAGTGTGCTGTTAATCATTTTATCTGACACCTACCCCCTCACAGCAGTCACATGCATTGAAAATTACAGTTTATAAAAATTGTGAATCTTATTGCGGATGGTCTTGCTTGCAATTTTATATCATAAAAAGACATCCCTGTTCATATCAGTCTGTTTCATACCCAACGAAAAACTCCTGATTAGGGCATTAAAGGCATAACAGCAGCTAACATAAACAATAGTAAATAACAGATCAGATAGGGACAGTGTGGGCTGTAAATTTAAAGGAGGTAATAAATGACTGAGAAACAGAAGGACATTGTTGACTCAAATCACCCACATGCAGCATATAAAGCCTTGGGTGAAAGTCTATCTTGCCATACAGAAGTAAACATGTGCAGAGCTTGCACATGTCAGTCGGACGTGATGCACACAACAGACGTAACGCGTTAAGGTCAAACATGTTTACACCAGCTCCACAGTATATCTTATTTTTTTAACTGAAAGGATCTTTTGTTTTGGGAAATTTACCAAATTCCACAGGGGTGACTCCGTTAACTCTCAGTCAGACATTTTTAGAAACAGCATGCTTTAAATAAAAATAGAAGAAGAAAATCTAAACCTCCTCCTTCTTTTTCTGCTTATTGTCATCTCTAGCTATTTTCTTCCTTTCTTCCCCTGTCTCTCCCCTCTTTCTTCTTCTGCCTCTGTTTTTCTCTCTCCATCAATCGGTCGCCCAATGACAGAGCTGGGGCTGAGGAAATGGATGGTGTCTATTTTTAGAAGCATGGAAGGAGGGCAAACCAAAAGTAAGCTAGGGAGAGATGGAGAGAGAGAGAGAGAGAGAGAGGGAGGGAGGGAGGGAGGGATGAAGAGGGATGTGAGGAGAAGATAAATCTGCATTCTGCCTGCTGCCTCTGGTCAGAGACAGCTGTAGCTGTGGAGCACACTTGGCGAGAAGCAGGAGCATCACTGGCTGGAGAAAGAGCATCATAAATCAAAAACACATCCAACTGCAAACAGGCTGCAGAGGATTTGATACTTGACATTGCAAGTGCAGAGAAAAGAAGAAAACATCAGCTGGACAAAGACAAAGGTGAGTGGAGAAGCAAATTGTGAAGAGAAACCTTACATCATATCTGAAAATGCATGAGGTAAAAACACACAGGGACCCTGTTCTGTGCTTCAGGGCAGAGCTGCTGCTGCTGCTGTGGAACCATTTTTAGTCGCTGTAAACCGAAGGTGCGATCTATATTTAGCAATGGTTACACCTTGGAAGAAACTGGGAGAGGCTGGCATTCTGGTTTGGCTGGCACTATTTTTGGCACTGAGGTGGAGACCAAAATATTCTGTGGTCTCCTCTCAGGGTTAGAACAATATGGGGTTGCATAGCAAAAATAAAAGCTGACACGTTTTGCGGCTCCACATGACTGAGATTGCTTTTAAAGTGAGCATCTATTTCTGTTGCCTCCTGCTGCTCCAGGATGGGATTGTTTGTATTTTGGGCTGCGAGCGCTGCCACTCCAAAGTAAGCAGGGCAGGGTGTGTGAAAATGTAGAAGAGGAGGGAGTCAGGAGGAGGAGGAGAGGAAGGCATAAATGTGGAATACATTTGATGGAGACATTCAGGGGTAGAAATAGAAATGCTATGGTTATTTATAGAACATGTGAACAAAGCCCATGTGAGGAATAAGTGTGTCACAAAACAAATTAATCTGCTGAGGTAATTACACATGTTGACAACAACTTTTTCTCTACTTTTGGATACACAATGAAGTGCATTACAATGTATTAGAAGGCGTTTCACTTGTGTTTGATAAAATGATGTTGTCTTGGATGGATAGCTCACTGTTCGGAGATTAAAACTTTTTCTTATCACACAGATCCAGGCAGCCAAAGTCTTTATTACACCAGTCAAACCACATAATCTTCTTGATTTGATAACCAGTATCAAGATGGCTTTGTTAATGCTTAAATACTGCTATAGCTTTCTGTCTGTATACACCAACACATTTAACAGATGTTGTTTTGGCCCTAAATGTGACCTTGTTTTTCTCTCAGCCATGCGGCCGCGTTCCAGACTGCTGTCCAAGAGACGACTCCTGCTGCCCACCATCAGAGAGGGCTCAGAGGAGGCTGTGAGGGATTTGAATGAAGCCAACTCGCTCATCATCTCCAGCCAGTGCCAGGCTGTCTCCTCAGAGGACTACCTCCTCTCCATCTGCCACCTGGCTCACCCTACCTTCCCCAACAGGGATGTCTCCCCCCAAAACCGCCACTCGCAGCAGCTGGACGCCATACACCAGAGGCTGCGGGTGTCACGGACCACAGAGACAACATCTAGTACATTTCAGTCAAAGTCTAAAGCGGAGGCACATGAAATCTGGGTGGAGCGAAATGAAGGAAATGAACAAAAAGGTGGGCTGATGTTTGGAAAATCTGACCCTTTAGAATATCTTTACGGACACCAGAACAACTTCACAGGAGGTGTTAGGAGAGCTTTTGCAGAGGAAGGGTTTGCAAGGCATCATGGGAGTGCATGGGAGGGCCGGGCTCGCTCCAGAGCTCACAGCATCCCCCGTTCATCGAGTCCAGATGTCCCCCGCCAGCGCAAGAGCAGCTGCCCAGAGTTACACACCAGCACCAACACTCTTATTCCAAACATCTCCCCGAAACACACACGATCGTCCAGGAGAGGGGGGGCAGCAGACAGAGGTGCGGAGGGTAACAGACAGACCCCCATCATCAAACAGTCGCTGCTCTCACAGTGGATCTCGGACTGCAGGATGGCGTGGAGGGAGGCTCGTGCTCGAGCCTGCATGCTGCCTGCCATTGCTGAGATTTAGGTGGCAAATGGACACACACGGAACAGAAATCATTCCCTGTTATAGTATGCTCATCTCTGTCTGTCAGTGCATGAGCCACTGACATTAGAGGACATTTAGATGTGTATTAATGAGATTTATATGAAGGGATAAAATACACACTAAAAACATGAAGAGGTGAATCATTACTGTACTTATTTGTAATATTAAATCAGTGTCATTGTGTACTATACTGACCCACCTATGTTTCATGAATAGAGATGATCGTACATGTAATAAACAAATCTGCAAAATCTTTTTTTTCTACCTTGCCAGTGTTTTTTGACTCTTGCCTAATTAAATGAATGAATAAATCTTTTGATACCCCAAACTGTTAGATTGCTTTTCTTTGCGCTCGGATCGGTGTAAATCCCAGGAAAATGAACTCCACTCTCATCTCTGCTGATGCCATGCACTGACGTTACTATGGTAACCATCATGGAATCCTCCTCTGGTAAACACAAGTGTGGAGGAACAAGCTGAGCGGAGATGACACCGCTACAGCTACACACTGTGACAGGACCCAGATCAGTCATTCATATATCGTCATCAATTACACGATGCAAGTTTTACATCTTGATACTTCTGGAGTAGAAGATTCACATGTTAGATGTTGAAGGATATGACTGTAGAGAAACATGCTCCCACAAAACAAAGAAACCTTTTTTTGTTGTAGTTTTGAAAGTGAAACACTAGATGGCAGGCTTACATCAGTCAGCACTATTGAAAAGTATTTACACATTAAAGGTGACATATCACGCTCTTTTCATCAAAATATATTGGTCTAAGAGGTCCCCAAAACATCTCTGTAAAGTTTATGCTCAAAAAAACACTTTGAAATCAGATTTTGGCATGCCTGAAAAACCCTCTTCTTCAGCCCTGCTCTGACCACGCCCCCTCAGGAAGTGGATGTGGCCTCGGCTCTCCAGCACGTTGATCTAATGTTTACATGTTAGCTGAATATACACGGCTGCCCACAAACCGGCGTTACTTCAACCCTCTGAATTTGATCCAGAATCTGATCCTGACAGAGAGGCGCCTGCAGCAGGACCTTTATGAACGATTGGTCCCAGATTTTGTGTTTCTTGTTGTTTTATTTGTCAGTATGTAGACGTGTGCCTTGGTACACAGCTACGAACATGTAGCTATGCGGCTATGCTAACTAGCGCTAGCACTTATCAATGATAAATAAAAATCATCCACTAGATCTTCAGATCTGCAGACGTGGGGAGTAAAACCGACCTTTGTGTTAGTAAGACAGCCTACAACTAGCATGCCTCCCTCCTAAGCTCCTTGTTAGCACACATTTGTGCAGGGAATGAAAAACGGAGGAGGAGTTGAGTTGTGTTTTATACATTCTATCGGCTGAACAAGCTTCGAGCTCTGACTTCCGTTACAGACCGGATATTGTTGTTACGTAACAAAAACACAGAAGTCTGAAACGGCTTGTTTCACACACATTTACAGAAAGGTGGAGAAATCAAAACAGGGGCAGAATGGATTTTTTTCGTTTTCGGGGGTTTGTAGACATGCCAGGGAAACGTATTTCAGGTAGAGAACCATCAAAAAGTCGATTTTGCATGATATGTCACCTTTAAACAACCTGTCTTACATTTTATGACCTCAAATCTTCTTTTCTTTTTTTTTTTTACTTTTTCTTTTTTCTTTTATTTGCATGAACAAATAACATGGGATCACCATGGGTGTCACAGTCAAGAACATACAATTCTTTTACACTTACATCATATGCCGTACGATTAAAGGTGCAATCCATTTTTCCCAGCATTCAATACATTTCTCCAACTGAAGTCTTAAGACAAAAGTAAGTCTCTCCATACAGTAAATTTCTTTAACGATCCCGCACCACTGGTCCACTGTTGGGGGACCTAGTTGCAACCATTTTCTAGGTATTGCTTTCCTGCTACTTGCCAAAAATATCTTCAATAGGTATGTATCTTCTGTAGGACTGTTTCTGGTATTCTATCGAGATATAAAGTAACAAAAGAAAAATCTTAATCCACCCCTACAATTTTATTTATCTCGCTAGCCACCTCTCTCCAGTAAGGCTGGACTTTCGGGCAGGCCCAAAAAACATGAAAGTGATAAACCATAGATGTACCACATTGTCTCCAACAGAGGCCTCGGCTCTGTGTACCTGTTTGCAGAGCTGTTATTTAGGGGTTATAAAAAATCTCACCACATTCCTCCAGCTGAATTTTCTCAAAGACCTTGAGTTTGCAGTGGTTGCTTGTGTCTCACATATTTCCATCCAGATCTCTTCTGATATTCGTATTTCTGACTCCCTCTCCCATTTTTGTTTAATGTATGTTGTAGAGTGATTTTTAGAGGCTTGTACACTTTCATATATTCTTGAGACCAACTTTTTATTGTGGTTTTTTTTTTTGGAATGCATCATGAAATATAGAAATCATATTGTATTCCTTCTCCTCTTTGATTTGTAATTTTTTATTAGAATAGTCTCTGGCTTGCAAGTACCTATGGAAGTCTTGCTTTTCCAGTCCAAATGTGTCTGAAATTGATTCATAACTCTGAAATCTATTGTTTGAGGTAAGGGTACAAAAGGAAGTGATACCTCTCCTAACCCACCCTAAAGCCCCCGTCCAATCTAGCAGGTTCAAAATCTGGGTTGTATGCTACCCAATTCATGACCCTAGCCTGTTTCTCTATTTGTAACTTCCTCAAAACTTTACACCATAGCTTAAGAGTAAATAAAGTCCATTGATTCAAGCAGTTGTAATGTCTTTCAGCTTGGCTTTTATTTCCAATTATACCTAAAATCTTCTTAAAGCCATGCAGGGGTAAAAATACACATCTCAATAGAATTAAATTGAGATAAAAGTATAATTTACTCAAACAACCATTAAAATAAAAACACATTTGTGTATGTCTCAAAGAGTGCAGTTCGCTCTTCATATATATTTGATGAGGTTTTGAGACATTTGACAGAGCACTGCCTGTGTGTCGTCAAAATGAAACTGAATCAAATTTTGTTTGTGCTGATTAAAAAAAACGTTGAACAAGTGATTTCCCAAGTCTCTGCTTCACCATGAAATATTTTTACTGGAGATACTTTTACAGTCCCTTTTAAAGCTGCGTGTGTTCAGAGGATTATCTATTATTCAACAGGGACACTCTGGAAAATGATGCCACTGTTGTTGCTATTTTGAATATAGATATTCAAGTCTATGAGCACGATAAACAAAATTGCTTTAACCATTGTATTAGAGTGGAGGCAGACATTTCAGTGACAGAGTAGATAAGTATTGCATGGCATAAAAAAATGGACCTCAAAACAAACGTCATGATTCGGTGGTGTATGTTAGAGAGCAAAAACTTTGAAAAAGGAGATGTGGAAACATATAGGTGGAAGGTTCCTGTCAAAGTCTCGCAGGAAACACACACACATGGTCGCATCGTAACTCTAAACCCACTCCTTTTCACACTTACCTCATCACACCAGCTAAGAAAGGTGAGGTCTTTTGTTCTTAGCCTGACCTCACTAGGACACAATGTGACAAGACCAACCTGTGTATGACTTGTTATACATTTATTGTTTTTTATTCATTGAAAAACAATGAATCAACATTTTTAAAGACTTTTGAGTTCCAACCTATCTGAAAACAATCTAAACAGATTAAAACCTTACACAAATAAGGAACCATGCAGTGAAAATAATTGATCACAGTTAGCACCGCACGCAGGAGCAGTTGAAAAAATACTATATGATACTGAAATGAACCCTTTTCATCTTATAAGTGCAACATGGATGAAAGGCAACCATTATATTTTGTCTCTTTTTTGGTATCTTTCATTTGAAAACTCTTTTTCACTATCTCATACAAATCATTATGAAAACTTTTCTTTTTACAACAGCCTAAGACACTAAGTCACAGACAATGTAAAGTTTATAAATGAAGGAACTCCACAGGTCCAGAGAAGAGCCCCCGTTTCACTTCTGTAATTTGTAAGAAATTATACTGTCTACACTTTGTGGAGATTTAAGATTAAATGAACATTGTGAAAGTTGTAATGATCAAAACCCACAGGAGGCAGGACTCACATACATGACAACAGAGTCTCTTGATAAAGAAAGCAGTCTCGACTCGAAACAATGAGAGAAGCAAGAACAGCCAGACAAAACCAAAAAGGGAAAAAATAAATTTAAAAAAAGCAAGGATCCCAAAACTAGAATGTCAAATCCTGAAGATATTGCTGTGGGAGAACTGGCAGCTGTGAGTTTCAGCTCCTGTAGCTACAACCACTGACCCTCCCTGCAACCTCAGCCTCGTGCATTTGCTTCTGACACTCTTTCAAGTTATTGGTACTGTGTCTAGGATCTTCACAGGTATGGTCCGAACTGAAGTGGGAGGCAGCCAAAACTTCCTCTGGGTAGGCTACCACCAGGATTTGAACCCAGAGCTTGCTGGCTGGTAGTGTGCTTATCACCACACCACCAAGCCACTTTGCAACTCTCTCTTTCTTGGGTTTAACTACTTTCCAGTATGTTGTAGTAACTCAAATGCATGGTCTACACCCCAATTCACATGAGTGGGACACTGCCCGTATTTGGACTCAGTACCTGTTGGCTGTGAGGTGGCAGTGCTAACCACCACATTAAAGCACTGCTAAGCAGTCCTAACTTTATTTACTTGAAGTCATTTGTGGTGTTCAAAAGCATGATCCCTGCCAGTGTGAGCAAGGCTGAAGAGTTTGCACACAAAGGGACCTGCCTGTCTTTGAACCCATAACCTGCTTGTTGCGTGACATCAGTGCTAACCACAACACTTAAGTATCACCTTGCAGGTCTTACTTGTTTAGGTTTATTGACTTTCAAGTACATTCTGGTATTTCAAATCACAGGGGGAAAAAGCCAGATCACTGTTGCTCCACTTAGGAAGGGCCACCCGGTTTTGCAACCAGAACTAGCTTGTTGTAAGACATCAATGCTAACCACCGAAGCAACACACGGCCTGGAAATGTATTTAGGTTTGTTGACATTCAAGTTCAGTCTGGTACATCCACGTGGATAAACCCTGGAGTTTGTTAAAATAATCAATTTTGGATAGGAGGTTTCTAACTAAGTGAAATGTCTCTGAAGTGTTTGAGCGCAAGCTTTTCAAATTGTTCAAATGATAAAGTAAGAGCTTAATTGCTTTCTTTATCATCTACTTAGCACGTGACACTCTGGATCAACCAAAAGGAGAGTAGAAAAAATTGCTTACAATTCTTCGTTTGACGCAACTCTCTACCATGCATGACAACTATCAATCAAAATTACAACTGCTGATTTGAAGCCATCTTTACTGGATTAAATATTATCTTCATTGAATCAAACTTTTAATTCATGTGGATAAATCTGAGAAGAGAGGAGTGTGAGTGAGTGATTCTCAACATAAAAAACATTTCACTTCACCTGAGTAACTTACAGTATATGACTTCTTCAATTCAAACCTCAAGATAATCAATCAATCCATTTCACAGACTATTTGTGTCAATACTTTCATATTATACAAATTACTGCAGTTAAAAGTGAAAGTTGAAAGATATATTGTGGATTGTAGATTTTATACAGCAGATCTATGTGATGTCAGTAACATCCAACGATATACGAGCTGTCAGATTCTGAACTCCCCCATATACCCTGTTTCCATCAGGGTTAAGGATAAGAAAGATGGGGGAAACTTTTCCGACTGTTCAACCAGATGCCAAACCTCTGTACCACTGTGGACTGTACCAATGTTCAGCATTTTGTTGTGAAGTTAAATGTGCGCCTAGGCTAGTGGAAAGGTTGTGACGTTAGTCATCAGCTCTATCAGCCAGGTTACTTGTGCGCAGGCCTTGGCTCCAGTGGAATACAGCACCACCTACAATATGTAGAAATGAAGGCCCTTGTCCATTCTATATATGGTCAGTGGTTTCACCATGCATTTCTCGTTGATGACGGGTGTCCCTCTCAAAATAAAATAAGAAGTGCAACCAATTCAGGATGTCTTCCTTCCGTCTGCAGAGAGACACGCTGACTCTATGAGTTTCTGTTGTTTTTTTCAGGGTAATACTCTTGGCAAAAGAGCCACACTGCACCACAAAAAGGAAACATCAATTATTAAAGATAGTTGTTGGTAATCCCCTTGTGTATGCACACCCACATTCACATGAACAGCTAATAGGGCAAGCAGAAACCAAAAGTATTTTCCATGAGCCATGCTGGTATGATGCTGAAGAGTTGCACCAGTCAGAGTGTAAGAAGGAACAAGCTGTGCTTTACTGCTGTGCACTCTGTTGTCCAAAATAAGAAAAAGTCATCAAAATTTAACTAAAGAGAATCATAAAATATTCAACTGCTAAGTGCAGTGTGTATGTCAAAGCAAAAAATGAGTGTATGTGATGTGACAGACATCAACTGTACCACTTCAACCCACCATGTCACTATCACATCCCCCAAAAAGTCAACCCGTGCTCCTGGTATGAGTCACATTTAGCAGGCAGACAAACACACACACACGCACACACACACACACACACACACACACACACACACACACACACACAAACACACAAACACACACACACACACACACACACACACACACACACACACACACACACAATAATAATAATAATGATAATAATAATAATAATAATAATAATAATAATAATAATAACACATTTTATTTAGAAGCGCTTTTCTAAACACTCGAGGTCACTTTACAGAAAGATTAAAACACAATAAATAAAACAACGACACACACCTACACACACACACACACACACACACACACACACACACACACACACACACACACACACACACACACACACACACACAAACAAACACACACACTTCTTCATTTAAGGCTTAGTTTGAGCTAAATGCTCTTTTTCGTGACATTTCGTGGGAGGGAGACCTCTCATGCCACTCACATGACCTACATTTAATAGGTCAGAGGATGGATGAAAGTTCCTCTCTTTGTATATCGCCTGGGAAGATCCCAGTGTCTTAAATTAGCATCGTCTGTCTGACACACATTTGTAAAGAACTCAGCAAACTTGATTGAAACATGAAAAACTACATTTACTGTAAACTCATTTGAAAAGTAAAACTGTAACTCATGGTTGACCCTTCATGTACAGTGATATTTGAGTATTGAAATATTAATATCTGGAAACTGGTACCGTAACTATGTACGTAAGTATGTATGTATGTACAGTATGTATGTATGTATGTATGTATGTATGTATGTATGTATGTATGTATGTATGTATGTATGTATGTATGTATGTATGTATGTATGTATGTTTGGGAATGTATTACTTCACCCCAAAATTTGCAGATATCTGTAAACCTGGAAACAGTAAACACAAAGCTTGCCTCATTAAAGGAAACTTGTAAAGGTAAATAAAAAATCTTGTTACTTATGTGCTCCACAGTTATCATATATTTGATATACTCTTCTTTCTGTCAGTGTATCTCAGTAAACAGGTAACAGGTCTAGATACTTTCATTGCATGTATTACAGGGAAATGGTACCAACATATTCACACATTTTCAACTCACTATAAGTTCCTCTGCAGCTGTTTCATCACTTTGTCTGGTGTCTCCTTTGTCCATGCTGTCACTTCTGTGTAATGTTTATGCAGCCTAGAAAAAAGTAGCATGTGACACACAGGCAATGCTCTGTCATCTCTTTTTGTAGTCCGAATAAATCAACCCTAAAAAAGGATTTAATGCTTTTGTGGGATACAAATCTGCTTTTATCAGAAGATTTGCTAACTTACCAGCCTTACCCAAGTGGTCCTTTTTTACTAATCAAGAATCACCAAATACATGTAAGTCCATCGAATTACAGGAAAATGGAACTTTCACAGTGCAGCTGTAGTATTTTCACTCTCATCTTCTTTTAGTTTCATCTCATCCCTGTGGTCAGTATACTGAAGAAAGGAGAAAGCTATTAAAGAAAGAGAAGTAAATAAAAAGGAAGATGAGTTAAGACTAAACACAGAAGAGATCTGAGGACACAGACAGAAATAATGGTCACTTTTCTTTCTGCAGAAACTAAGCATTTCCTCTGAAACTGTGATCCTTCACATATATCTGACTTTGGATTTAATATCTGACACTACAGAATAAAACAAAATGGATACAAGAAAGCAGATAGTTACAGAAGATACTTGATTTAGTTCAATCATATATATTATGTAGTTATGACAGTGTAACCTCATTGGAAACACATGAAATCATTCTCAATGTTTATTTCTGAGTGCTCTCTCATGTGATTTGGGACAGTGGGTGCAGAAGTGTTAACCACTGTTACTCGCACACATTCAAAACCTGTCACCAACCTACACTTTGTGTTTTCCGATGTCATGATAATGGAATCAAAATCATGCATACACACAAACATTTGATTTAAAGGTAATCTCAGGGCTTTTTTAATACGTTTATCAGAAATGGCGCTGTGTACTTTCACTTCAACATAGTTTGACATTTCTTTTGATATTTTACTTCACACTTGGTTGTGACAGGAGATTGGATCCTATTGCAATGGCAGTTTATTGTTAAACCTCAGGGATATCTTTACCTAATGTAGTACTTCAGAGCTTAAATAGAATGATCTTGTGTAAACTTTTATTATAAATAGGTATATGTGGGGCATAAAAACACAGGTTATCATAAGACCACCATTACATTTCCCATGAATAATGTTGTAAATGTCATCGTCCATAATTGTACTAAACAGATAGATTATAAAAAAAGCTGAAAACGTTTTAATAATAAGTCAAATAAGAATGAAAAATCCATTCCAAGTCCAAAGGTAAAAAACTGTACATTGTACATGCAGCAGTGCATTTCTGACAACTTCCTTTTTTTCTATTTATCATTTTATCTTTATGACAATCCTAAATCAAAGTTAGAAATCAGAATTATATACCTTAATATGATTAAAAGACCAATTTATCTGATGAGAGGGGGAGGAGATTGGAACAAGTGACCGTTTTTCTTGTGGTTTTTCAGGTTTCACTTTCCACTCTCAGAAATTTCCCTTCATCACAGGAAGCATGAGGTAAGTGGTCAAAGAGAGTATTTAAGTTAACCCCCTGCCACTAATCTTCACATCTCTCCTGGCAGCTCACAAACCTTCATCTGATCACAGAAAACCTCACCAGCTTCAGTTCTTACAGCTTCTATCATCTTCATCTGAAGGAACACGACAAACTCAACAATGTCTGGCATCATCAAAGTGTTTCTGCTCCTGGCTGTCATGATCTGCATCTCCAAAGCCCAGCGTAAGTGTTCATACTTTTTTTGTGACAGAAAACTTTAACAATCTGGGTAATTCATATCTTTGATTATACAATGAGAATATGCATGCTAAGTACTTTTGTTGTGGAGATGAAACAAGATCATATATTCCTAATGGTCTTCATTAGAGCTCTCATGGTCAACTTTGACCTGAAAATACAATGTGTGGATTGTTTTGTTGAAAAAAAAAATTGTGGAAAAGAAATCTTCCTTTTTTCCCCCCTTTGTTAGTTGAAGGCAGAAGTATGAATGAAAAAGGAATGAAAAGATAATTAATCAAATCATTTTTTTCTGTTTTTTTCTCTAGTCAATGAATCAGGGCAGCAGTGTCTGTGCCAACGATTCAGAAGAGGAATCAGTTCCAAGTCTGATATAAAGGACATCCAGTTCTACAAAGAAACCATCTTCTGCAACAAAGTGGAGATTGTGTAAGAGATACATGACATCTTCTCTCTTTCTTCTAGCTTATTTTTTGTGCTGATGCACTTATATCTCTCAGCAACCCTGCCAGCTAGAATCCACTTTAAGTTTTTAAAGATTTGTGTTGTCCATATCTGATCTCAGCTTTTATTTGAAGTTTAAAGCAATGATAATCTGCATATATCAGGTGTCTCTAAAATCACATCTAGTCATCAGTCGTCCTGCCTGAATCACTTCTGAATGTGACTTTGTATCTGAGCTTCCCTGTACTGTTTACTCCAACAGTGTCACCATGAAAAGTGGCCTTCGATACTGCCTGAACCCCAATATGAGAGCAGTGAAAAAACTTATGGCTAGGATCATGTGAGTATATTTACAGAAATTACTGATCCTCATTGATACTCTCTGTTTTGATAAAATGTGTCTAATGTGAGTCCTTCTTGTGTCATTGTTATCTCCAGGCCAAAAGAGAACATCACTACTAGCAGCCCTAGCTCTATGTAGCTCTTTGGATCACTAGAATGCTTGGATTACCTCTGACCCCAGCTAAGGCACCTTAAATGAATATACCTTTGAACCATTAACTCAATTATCTATTTATCTTCTTATTATATTGATGTGCTGTTTAAGTTTGTTTCTGTTTTACATCATATGTTGTTTAATTTAATCTATATATTGTGAACCAAGTTTTTCTGTATTTTGTTCTGTTTTTTTATACAAAAAATGAAATAAAAATGTAAAGGTAAATATTGAGTGATTGTTTTCACTGCCATCCTGTCTATGACCTATGTAACATCAGTGCCACCCTGTGGTTAAACACTCTCAGGTGTCCTCCAGACACTATTAATGGTTCTTAGAAATATTTGCATGTGACAGGCACCAGAAACCAGAGCTGCAGGCACACTCTGCCATTACAGGGTCAGTGAAAAACCAGACAACACCATGTGTACCAGCCACACTGTCACAGGGGCGGCTCAGATCAGTACTGTCTCATAGGCTGTAATCTGCTACACCCATTTTACACACACACTCACTCACACACACACACACACACACACACACACACACACACACACACACACACACACACACACACACACACACACACACACACATAAACACACACACACACACACACACACACACACACACACACACACACACACACACACACACAAAAAAAAAATCTCTACAGACATATCCTGACCTCCTGACCCCCTGACAAATCATAGTAAAGGGAGCTTTTTTGACCCAAAACACAAATTGAACTTTCAATATGTAGCAAATAGGCTAACAGTTTGAACTATTAAACCCTTTTAAAATAGGATTACGTTAACGTTACGTTAATAAAAAAGGTTTTTAAAGATGTTAAATTAAGACTACAAAAAGATGAAAAATGTCCCCTGTGACTACTGTGACGCAGCCAATAAATATTTTTACTCATGGAATAATGGAAATGCAAGGTTTACTGTTGATGACTGTACAGATGTAGAAAATTCTGAACTACTTAATAGGACTCCAATACAGATTTGTTTACACAAAGACTGTTCACCATCCATCCTCTGGAAGATGTAGTTCTTTAAAAAATAAAGAGAAAAATACCATCACAATTAATAACAAGTCTTTTTTTGAACATACAAGACAGCAACCCTCCAAATTACTGACAAAAACGTAATGCGCAAAAAATAAAACAGCAAATTCCCACAGATGTCAATTTGAAACATTATTTAACAACTGATTTACTGCCAGAGGATTATCTGATTATTTACTCATTGTTTTAGCGTCATGGCAAAATGTTGGGTTGTTTCAGTTTGAACAAAACGTCATGTATTAAATCTCCAAATGCTTTATAAACACAAATGTTAGCATATTATGGCATTGTCAGCTATAGAATTAATTCATTGAGGAAAAAATAACAATGTTCCTTCTGAAATGTCCTGAAATACAGTTTTCTGTATCTAACCTTTATTTATCCAGCTTGGTCCCCTGAGATTAAAAGTCTCTTTTACAAAAGAAACGTCGCCATCAGCTAAAAACACAAAGTTACAGACACACAGGGAACCAAAATACAATTCACAAATACTATTCAATTCAAGAGAAACTATCTAGGAGTTTGACCTATAACTGGGTATGCTTAAAACAACATCATCCTAAAGAATCTGTCTTCATTTTAGATTTCAAAACATCAGGTTAGAAAGTGTTTCTGTTCCTGGCTGTCATGATCTGCATCTCCAAAGCCCAGCGTAAGTGTTAATACGTTTTTGTGACAGTAAAACTTTATTATATAAATTAATATCTTTGATTATACAATGAGAATATGCATGCTCAGTACTTTGGTTGTGGCGATGAAACAAAATCATATAAGTTGTTCTGGTCATGTCAAACAAAATGCTTGTGTTTGGGCCTGATGGTCTTCATCAGAGGTCAACAAATCTTCTAAGTCACCAGATGTATGTAATGAATATGAATCAGCAGTAGCTGTATCAGTCATGTCTACAGAAATTTGAGAACCACTGAGAGTTAACAGGAGATGACCCAAAAGCCAAAGATCAAACAACAAAAACGGCTGAAATTACAGCACTTGATGACCAAATTTTAGGATTACACCAGCTGGTGGCATACTTTGAACAATATATTGAGCTGCCACTACTTTGCAAATGCATAACTATCTGCCCTGTATGATATGATCACTCCACACTTACAGTCTGATCGACAATCAGTAGCATCAGTTTTACCATGAACACAGAGTTTTGATATTAGTCCAATGACTATGCTTAAAAGCAAAGCAGAGTCACAATGCTTCACTGTTAAACAGAGGCAAAGTATAAGATATAAGGACTACAAAGGACTTGAAAGGTTTTTAATGAAGGATTGTACTAAAAAGAAAAAAGGAAAACAATAATAATTATTTTAAGGTTAAGAGACTTTGACCTGAAAATACAATGTGTGGATTGTTTTGTTGAAAAGAAAAAAAAAAACATTGGGGAAAATAAATGTTCCTTTTGTCCCCTCAAAACTTTAGGTTAGAATATGAAACGAGAACAATCCTGTGGGTTGCATTAATGAGGTAGCCTTTCCCGCACACCACTAGCACCAACCAACGCACACTTATTAAATAATAAAATAATAACATGTAAACTATTACCCAACTTTGATGTTCAACCCTTCATATTGTAGGCTATATGTTACAATGATAGTGTTTTCTCACATTATTTTGTATGAAACAGTAATGTTTTAAATAAATTCCGTTATTCTGCATGGAGAACACATAGACTGTATAAAATAGGGAGAACACCTGACAGGCTGCAGGGTGTCTTGTTTCGGGTGATCACTTCCGCCGGCTCCTTCGGGGAGTTGCGTTCACCGGAGCTGCGTGGACGTCAGAGCTCTGTTTACTCTGTGCATGTCCAAAAGTCATGGATGAACCAACCAAAGAACAAACACACCGTATGTACTCATTTAGACTGGCAAAGCGGCGCGACGGAGACTACGGAACCACTGCAGTTGTGGATTAAATTCATCAGCAGAGGAAATATTGACAGGTAATGTCAGTTTTGAATACACTGTGTAGCATGCATGACGGGCTGCAGTCCTTCACGTGAACGCCGCATAATGACTTAATATTAAAGTGAAATGACTGGCATGTCAGGCTATAGATTGTTGTACTTTAATGTACGAAGAGACGAAGGAAAAAATAAATCAGTAAATTATACAAAATGTATGTGTTTTACATATATGGCTGAATTGCATGCTTTTGTAACATCTATAGTTTGCAGATTGCTAAATCTGTTTTTCCAACCCGCCCGAGGTGTGACAGATTCCCGGTTCCTGTTTTTTGCAAGTCACTGTTTTTGGCTCCCCCAGTGCAGACGTGAACAGCACTTTGATGTTAGCTGTCTAAAGTAAAAGACGTATCCCTGCAACATCTGAATTCTGCCCAAATTTAGATTTAGATTTTGCAGATCAGCATTTAAAGGGGAAGATTTGCAGTTTCAATGGAAAATGATCCAACAGCAGCAGGCTGATAAGGAGATCTGATAACAGAGGTACACAGGTTAATCACAGCATAGCAGAAATTTTAAGACTGGCTAGCTTTCTTTTTTACACAATAAGGAACAAACTTCAGGAAATGTTTTATTCCATTAAAGAATGTGTTTTACTTTTTTTCTTCAGCAGCAAAGAAGTTTCATTTCCTGCTTTGTGTTTAGTTTTTCCCCCTCTGATGTGGTATGTAAGAGTGTGACTCTTAGATTATCTGATATTAATGACAGCACTGTAACCAGACTCCTTGCTTCTATTTGGAGCAGGTCAGAGACAGGACTCCATGCACTGTATTCTAAACACATCTTCTAGTGTATCTTCTTTAGCTGAACCATGGTTAGGCTAATAAAATACATTCATATACTCATTTTATCATTAGCCTCATGTTATCTCCACAGCTTTGGTGACTTGTTTGTATTTTTGCACTATGCTCTTTGATAAGAGCGTGCCTTCTCACTGTCTAATAACACTATAACACTGTGTGTCACGTGATGATGGGTTCAGGTTTGGAGACTAAAGCCAAGCAAAAGTGAACCTCCCCACACTCACCGTCCTGAGTCTCCTGTGGTCTTCCCCCCTTCTAAAATGACTTCAAGGCAGGGAGACATCCCAGGTAACACAGAAATTTAGATTCAAATTAATATTCATACTTAGAAATATATGATATTTCAGTCTTTAACTTAAAATTAATTATGTATTCAATTGAGTTCTGACAGTGTTTCTTCCCTCCCATCCTTCAGCACTTGAGTCTGGCACTTCATCTGGACTCTTTGGTGCCTTGTCGTCTCCTATTGGAATGACTCGGCGCAACATAAGCTATGATGAGCACATGGATTCCCCCATGCATTCCCCACCTCCAGACCTGACTGTCAACATCTTATGGACAGATCCAGTCATCCCAAAGCACAAGTTCAGGAACACAGCAGAGGTATCTTCCTGTTAGTTCTCGCTGTCTGATCCTAATCTGAATAAAACATTGTTTTTATTGGCTTGTGTGCAACTTGTTGCTGAGGGTTTCGGTGCATTAGGTGCATGCCTGCACATGTTTGACTTGCTTGTCTATTTGTTATGTAACTGGTTTGCAAGTTAATCCTAACAGTATAAAACTTTTTTGATAGGAGAGCAAGAGTGGGGAGAAGTTGCTGACCTTTGAGGCACCGTCGGCTGCCAAGTCCCCAGTGCATATTGTGAAAGCCAAAGCCAGCACTTTAATGAGCACACTGATGATCAGTAAGTCAAGAAACCAGCTGCCCAACTCAGTTAAAGAATAATGATTTGCATTTGGTATAATATCTAGACACACAAAGGAACAGATTAACAATGTTGCTTCACAGGGTTATGTAAGCTTTACCAATGATTATCGAACCGCTTGTTGTCTTGGCATCAAAACAAATGAAAACAGTTATAGCTGGCTTTAATTTAGCAAGCATTTAAAAACAGATTAATGTTGTCTGTTATGCTAACTGTATACTTATCCTCAACCTAGAGCAGACCAATGAGAATCTGCAGAAGTTTGAGCACCAGGCAGGCCTGACAGATACCGGATATTCACCCCACAAAGGCCTCTCTGCCGAGGAGACCCGCTTTCACCGACTTTGTGACAACACGCTGCCAGTGAGTATGAACAAATATAAGGTAGAGGATTTGATGAGGGAGTAGTGGAAAGTTGCCCTCTCTGCCCTGATATTACAAAAAAAGATCTTTGAAAATCCATAACTCTTGTGACTGTGTGTTGGAGGGCAGCACAGCTACAATAAAAGTGGAAATAACTCCCTCTTATGGCTGGTTACTAAACATGGTATGTCCAAATGAAAAGTTCAAGGTGTCTGTGGGATCTACATAATGAATCCAATCAGGTCTATGTAATGAAGTCTTTAAGGTTGAAATGTAAAAAACAAATCAGTTGTGAAATGGAATGGTTATTTGATGGAGTTAAGAACATTCAAAATCTCATGGTATCACTATTAAAATATTCTTACAACACTAAAAAGGAGATAAAACAGGGTACATAAAACAATGAATAAACTTAAACCTACTCATCAGCACAACTCATCACATTGAATCAACTGAATAAACTGAAAACAATTCAGGATCACACCAGATCTTGGTTTGTGTCATGGACAGTTTAGCAAGCTGTGTGTACACCTCTGTTCATTAAACAAACCTGTACCGTTTTGTGTGCACAAAGGTTGTGTTTTCTTTTCTGTCCAGATTTGTCTGGTGTCCCTGAAATCTATTCCCACCCCCATCCCAAACCCCCATGCTCAGGTTTGAAGTGTAATAGATTAACCTGTCAAAAGTACAAATCAGCTAATAGTGTTGTTTTTGTTTTCACAAAATATCATGACACAATACCAAGCCGTTTTACTTGTAAAATATTTAATTGTTCATAGTGTTAGTTAAATTAAGCTAGTGTAATATAACTAGTTTTTATTTAAATAGCCCTTTCAGTTTCTCAATCTTATTTAATTACATACTATGTTATTGCTGTTAAATATATGTGTCTGTAAATAATAGCCATGTTAATAATTTCAAACCAGAGTTTACTGTACAGAAGTTTTTAGCTGCAGTTTTCAGACTATTTATACATAGCACCAATCCACACTTTTGTTAGATGTTTTATCAATAAGTTATTTTTCTATACAACTATTTAATCCTCCTGTTGTGTTGCGGGTCAAATTGACCCTTTTTAAAGTCTATTTTAGCAGTATATGCCTTCCAAACCAGCTAAATGCAGCATAAAATATGGGCAGCATGTGACAGAAGAGATGTCCTTTTAATTTATCAACATCACTTCATAAAAAAAAAAAAAAATCAAAATGTAAAATAATATAAACAAAAAGCTCTATCATGTAAATTATTGTATTTATATATAGGCTTTCCAATGTACATTAAAAAAAGTTTTAACATTAATTTTTATGAGAAATGAGTGAGTTATCCTCATTGAACCATGATCTGTGAGAATTAAAGAACACCAATGGACCATTGGTTGAAAAAATGTGCATTGGGATTTTTTGGGTTCTGACAGTTTTGGATAATGAAATGAAATATAATAATAATAATAATAATAATAATAATAATAATAATTATTATTATTATTATTATTATTATTATTATTATTATTATAGCAATAGTAATAATGATAATAATACATTTATTTAAAAGCGCCATTCTCAACAATCAAGGTCACTTTACAGAAAGATAAAACACAATAAATAAAAAAGCGCAATAAAATAAATAAAAAACAACAAGCAGAGTAAAACCAAGTTAAAATGAGGCAGATGAATTAGACAGAGAATGCAGTTTGAAACAGATGGGTATGGGTTTTGATTTGAAGGGGGTAGTAAGTCAGAGTTTCGGATGTCTGCTGGAGTGAGTTCCAGTATAAACCTTTTGCAATGAATAATTGTGTGTAAATTGAAATGTGTAGAATATGTTTTTTACAACACTGAAAAAAAAAAAAAGAAATAAAAGAAATAAGCTAGTGTAATTGTGATAAATGATATGATACTGTTAAAGTAATCTGATGAGTGATTTCAGGTTAAATATGAAGCAATATCTTGGTAAACAGATTACGTAACCGGCTCCCTGCTGTTCCAATGACTGCGGCTTCTTTTTGCTGAGGTGTTGCCAAGCAACGCCCTTAAATGAAACGAGCCTCCTGATTCTGTCAAAACTGACCAATCAGAGAGCTTGTAACAGAAAGGGTGATCTCAGAGGCCTGCTGCAGACGGTACCGTCTGTGTTTCCACTAAAGAAGACCCTTAAACTTGTTTAAACTGCTAATAATGGACAAAATGAAAGAATCTATCGGACTGGAGCGCCATAGAAATCGTATTATTAAAAGGTACGTCAAAGGGTTTCGTTGTAGCTGTTTGTATATGACGAAAACCAGGCCGCTGGGAAAGTGACACCGAGTGCTAGCTTAAAAACTGGTCGAGCTTTTAGGATTTCTTTAAAAACCTGATATATTTAAGTTTAGTTAATTAATGTTAAACCAATGAAGGGGGCATAACTCAGTCAGCTAAGCTTGTCTTTACTAACTAAACCAACAAAACGTCAAGCACTTTGTGTGTAGCTGGATACAGATCAAGCTAGCAGTTATGTGGCAGTCCAACGCTAAGCTAATGTTTGTTGTGCACCTCTACCACAGACTGTATAAACACCTCTGCCACAGATTGTATGAAGACCTCTACCATAGATTGTATAAAGACCTCTATGGTAATGCTGCTAACTGAGAGTGAAAGCAATGATTTAGGAAACGGTTGTGTTCACACCCCTGCTCCAGCTTCGAAAGGGAAACCCTCCAAAGCTTTAGCCCCTCATCATCATCAGATTATTATGCATTTTTATTCAATAGTAACACATAAGAGAGTCAATTTGTGTTTGTGTGTTTTCTAAGCAGCCTACATTAGAGTCTTGAGATTACCATGGAATATGTTTTTATTTGGCCGTTTTTTGTCCCCATGGTGACAAAACCTTCTTAACCAGTAAAAACAACGTGTCTCTGCAGAAAACATGTTGTTATACCTCAGTGTATTCTGGCTTGAAGTCCAGCAGGGCACTGACCCAATAATACATAGGAAATTAAAAGCCACAGGGTTACCTTGTTTTTCTCTTGCACCATGGGTACTCCTCTGAGCAGACTGCAGGATCATGAATATGAGATGGATAAGAGCTTAAAAGGACTTTCACCAATGAATGGGACAAATACCCTTATTTGATTGAGATTTAGCAACTTAAAGCAGACATCTTCACCAAAATAAACCTAATGTTAAGGCAAGTGTGTTGCTATGTTGAAAACGTGCGTGCTGGTTTATTATAATGTGTAGCTCATCATGATTATGTTCTCATTAAACCCTCCTGTTATGCTGCGGGTCAAATTGACCCTTTTTAAAGTCTATTTTAGGCAATAATTGTCATGTAAAACTATTGCTTTTATATTTAGGGCTTTCCATTGTACTTTAAAAAAAGCTTTAACATGAATTTTAATAAAAACGAGTGTGTTATCCTCATTGAACCATGATCTGTGAGAATTAAAGAACACCATTGAACTAAATGTTGATTTAAATGGTTAGTAATGGAGTTAAGGATAAGATTATGAAAAATGTTCATTGGGATTTTTTGGGGTTTTGACACTTTTGGATAATTGAATATGCCCCGGGTCAAATTAACCCAGGAACATTATTGCTGTTCCAGAGAAATGAACATGACAGGAGGGTTTAACTTTTCCTCCCCTCCTTCTTCCCTCCTGAACAGAGCTTGTTCAGGTGATTAACAGAGAAACATTGAAACACTTTGTTTCTTTTTTTTATATTTTGTTTTGCTTTGGCTCTCAAAACCCTGCTGACCTCTTGCATTGTGTATCCAGGGAGTGTTTGCTCTGTAAATATGATCGGTGCTATTACAAACATGTGTTGTTGGGCTCCCATTGACTGGAGAAAGGTAATGTCCCAACTATGCTGTTTGTATCAGATCCGAATTTAAAAAAATGAAACACTAAGGTGGCTGTGATTGTAACGTTTGGATATTTCACCATTGTCTAATTTCCATTGCTTGTTTTGTTCTGTCCGAGCAGAAGTTGAGAATGCCAAGCGGGGACTTCAAGGAGGAAAGGCTTACAACATCAGCTCAATCCACCCCAAGTGTCACCCCTTCTGTAACCCCCAGTGTCACCCCCCTGTGTCAGTCCCCACTCATCACCGTCTCTCAGTCGCAGGTAGGTGTGAAGCTGTTAGAACCCAGAATCACGTTATGCTTAGTTTCCTGACAGGCACATCATTCTTGCCTTTATGTATTTCTACAATTTATCCAACCATATGCCTTCATGCTCATGTCTTGCTCTTGTTTGGTGGGATTGCAGGAGCTGGTTCCCGCTGAGTCCCACACCTTTTCTTACAACTCCAGAGCTCAACAGTCCCATCCCTAATACAGACATGGGAGGAAATGAAGGAGGAGGAGGAGGAGGAGCAGGAGGAGAGAGATGGAACTTCTTTGGAACTCGGTCTGTGGTTCAGAAGTCCCCCACTGACCCAGGTTCCGATACTGGCACAGGTAAAAGATTTATGCTCAGTACTGCATCAGGATGTTGTCTGTGCTACACTGTTATTTCAAAATGTCAAAGTTAAGGTAAGAGCAAGCTTGATTTGAAAGTATACAAATAATAAATGCCAAAGACACTCCCCTCAAACAAAAGAACATGCACTGCTTCCTCAACAGATGCAGGAAGAGTTCATGAGAGTGTCTCTGGTTGATCTAAATTTAAAAAAAAAATTAAAAGCAATTACTTTCCCAATACGACCCTGGAACAAAGACATGGCTTTTTTTTTCTTCTTCTTAATGCAGAAGAAATAGTTCATAGATTGCTGTCCGAGATAAGATTTTCCCCAAATGTGGATAAAAAGCTCCTGAAATAATTTGAATATCCTAACTTAAATTCATATTGGATTTTCTTTTAAACTTTTAATTTTGTGATTCTTGTAATAACTTTTCTGGCTCCATTGAGACCAAAAATCTCTAGTTGCAACTGAATAGCTTTTGAAACCAGTGGGGATTTTCCACTCACAGGGTGTTGCTTTTGTTAAAGCTCTCATATGCTATCCAGTCCAAACCAAAGAAATGCCCTACATGTTTCTGAGACCTGTTTCACCTCTGACCACACCCACTCATGATGTCTAACCATCCTAGAGCACACCTGTTTTCTCTATTTAAATCCTGACAAAAGAGCTGCACCTTTTAATAGATAGGTTCAGTTTAATGATCACCGCCCTCTCTCTCTCTTGTACAGGCTTCTCTCTGCAGTCCTACTTCGGCCTGCAGAAGTCCAGTACCATTGACGGCACCAACCCCCAGGTCAACTTTAAGGGGGACGACTCCACCCACTTCATGGCTCCCAAACTTGACATCCCTGGCATAGAGTCTAAGCGGATTCCTCCACGGCCGCACAAACTTAAACCCCGGGACATGAATGTTTTAACACCTTCAGGTTTCTGAAGCCGACAAGCTGTGTGTAGTCCCACATCTCTACCCCATCTCAAAATGTTTCCTCCTCGGTCTGATTGCTTATCTGCTTCTGCAACTCCATCTCTCCCTTCCTCCTCCCTGCAAACTCCCTGAAGCTGAAAGTAATGAGGACCACCTCTAGTGTTAGCTCAGCAGCCTCAGAGAAATCACAGCACTGATACTCCTCCCAGCTGATGTACTCAGATAAACTTCTTCTCTCTTCTGCTAGTCCAACAATAATCAAATTTCTTCTTAGACAGTGGTCCAATAAAACATGATGTGAAATAACTTCCTTTGTCATCCCTGAAGATGGTACCGCAGATGTACTAATTGTCTGTCACGTATTTGGTGCATTGGTGTGCATCGCCTTGTTGTCCTTGTTCTGTTGTCAGTGATGGCACGAGAAAGAAGATGTTGAAGCATCTTGTCAGCCCCTCATATCAAACCTGACCAGATATTTCAATTCTTATGCTCAGTTGCCTCGTTTGTATTATAATTTTTCTATTTTAAATAAGCTCACAGATTTGTAGTAGTGTAGTGCTTCTCTGTCAGCATGCAGAGTGTAGAGTGGTACGACTGATACTGTGCCTAAACTTGCAGCGTGTTTGCTTTTGGCATTGTTGCCATCTAAATTCTGTTTTTTATGGGCAAGAGAATTTTAGTGTGAGAATGTGTAACTGCTGACCTGAAGTGAATTTTTTTTTATTATTATTGTTTCAACGTATTAAGTATTTTAGGTTGTTTGCTTTAAATCAGCATTGTTTACTATAAATAGCTGTTGGTATGTTGCATTCATCGCATTTTTTTTATTGCATCTTAATATTGTTTTCAACATGCCATAATAACGCAAAGAATTGCAGTCTTGAATTTTGATTTAGCATTTCCTGGGATTGAATAAAGGAATCCCTGCTGTTTGTTTTATTTGAAAGAGTTGATGAATTCCAGTAAGTAATTGCACAAGGGAGATGTCTCCCACTTATATCTGTAAATAAATCTGATACTTAGAAGCAAATCAACGTGTCTGATTCCTTTTATAATGCATACATATGATAATGTAAATAAATATGGACACTCCACTGGGTAATTATGATTGCCTAGTATATTAGTAAGTTTTTAATGTGCTTATCATAGGACACATATACAAATGGTACTAAGCAATTTTCAGCGTAATGATAATGAGGGTAATGTTGGTGTCACCAAGTGTTGGAGCCAGATTTAAGATTTAGGATAAATATTTTGTGTGGAAAAATACTTTAAGTTAAATCTAATTATGTTCAGCCTTATGAAGTATATTTGCTACATTTAGTTAACTAGTCGCCTAGGATTGACAGTGAAATGTTTTGAGTTTACCTGTGCTGCATGTGTGTGTGGGTGTGCTCCTCGAACCTGTGACAGTGATTGCGCTGATAGGTAACCTTTAAAGGTGCTGTGATTTGCTCTGTTCGGGTGGGTTAGATGGCGGAGAGGAACAGTTTTCCGACCGCAGTCATGTTATTAAGTTTAAGTCTGTTTTTTGTTGTTTATTTACTGGAAAGTCAACTGGAGTACTTAAGCAATAAATTGTTTCAGTGCATGCAGCCAACTACTCTGTGCGTGCTTTATGGAAGATGTGTGTCCTCAACTAACCTAGGGTGGCTTAAGAACAAAGTTTGAATGAGCCTCAACACCAAGTCTGTTTAATACCATCTTCAAATAGTCCAATAAGTAGAAGCAAGAATTCAGACAAGGTCAATAAAGAGGGAGCACATTTCTTTTATTCCTGCCACCCTACACAGGCTGCCTGTCTGCTACAGACTTAACTTTAAAATCCTGTTTTTTGTATAAGGCACTAAATAGATTGGTCCCATCCCTACATCACAAAAACACTTGACCCCATATCACAATGTTAGCAATTGAGAACATCTGACCAAATGCTTGTCTGTCAAGAGATGAAGGACAAAGTGTTATCAGGACAGGTCCTCTTCTATTTGTGCACCATATAACTGTAGAATTCTCCCTCCTCACCATCTGATTGTCCTCCACTATTGAGATCTTCAAAATTATTATTAGTTGGAGAACTTTAGATCAACTGAGTTGGGTTTAAATTGTATTATATAAAAAAGTTGATTTGGAATACAATAGAATAGCCTTTATTTGTCATTGTCAAGTGTACAATGAAATTAGAAGCGCTGCTCCTGAAGGTGCATGTCATAAATACAGATATAATAAAAACAGGTAGAAATATGTATAATAGACAATAAAAAATATAGAATAATATAAAGCAAATGTCAAATATAAACAGTCAGGTCGGTAGAAGAGGTATTTGGTTTTAGGATATTGCACATTATATGAACAGTTCTCACAGTTTCGGTGTTGCACTTGACATGAGTGTTATTACACAGAAATAAATATTGCACATGTGGGGATTGTTTATGTCAGCTGTTTGTGGGTGTTTAGTGTTGTGATGGCTCTTGGAAAGAAACTGTCTCTGAGTCTGTTTGTCCGAGCTCTGTGTGACCTGTAGCGCCGGCCAGAGGGCTTGAGAGATTTGAATTGATTTGACTGGTGGTGATAGTGGGAAGGATTTTACACCAACCTGCAGCCAAGATCTGTGGCCAGAAGATGGCAGTATGAGTTCAACATTGTTTAAAAATAAGTTCAAAACTTCATTTGCTTACTTTAAGACTGTCTTTACTTCTGTTGAGTCATCTATCCCTTGTTTACATTGACAAGAAATGTTGTCACTAACACAGAAGGTCGGAGGTGACAATAATCTTAATGTTCCATAAACAGGAAACACTATTGTAATCATTTCAGTTGCTTACACTAACATACAATAGTTAAGTACTTTTTACCATCCAACCATCCGTCACACAGAGAGGCAGCAGGTAGAAACAGTGGAGCAGAGTGCCTCCCCTGAGAGATCGAGCCATTCCTGGGAGAGGTTACTGTTAAAGGTCCTCAGCAGTTATTGTCTGATGCTCTGATTACTGTGTGTGAGGTAGAGAGATGGTAGCAGTGTTGCACGTGTATGAGTGTGTGGTAGATTTATTGTCAGGTGTGCCTGCAGTCCTTGTTCTGCTACTTTCTGTAACATACCAGGATGCAGATGCAGAACATTTTTACATGTACAGTTTATTATACATGAGCTCTTAATGTCACAGTTGAAACCAGTAATTAATCAACTTAACTTGTGACAGGAACTGGTTCTTGACAACAGGCTAAGCTTCAATACCTTTGTCATCAAATTTGACCCTTGTCTGTCTTTTTAGAGATTAGCTGTAGCATCTGTAGAGAACACCACTTTGAGTAATTACAGACTGCTGAGGGTCCACGTCTGGTTTTCAGGTGGTGCTAAAAGAGGAAGGGGGAACATCAAATGAGACAGGCGAGTTGAGACAGGGTGCTGTTGGGGTCACAATCTAGAGGTGGACAGTCATTGGAGACAAAGTGAGGGAAAGAACAAAGAGCAGTTGAATAAAGGATTTGGTTTGATGGTTTGTGATTTGTTCAAGATTTAGTTTTAAGTACAAACACAGATGGAAAGTTTCAGCCTCAGAGTTTCAGCATTTTTTTCATGCCAGCTAAAGGCATCCAACATGAGCACCTGCACAGTGATGTGTCAGTACTTATGAACCCAAAAAAAACACAGCAATAAAACAAAGTGAGAGAAAGAATGAATGGGGAATTCTGAGAGAGAAACACGGAACAGGGAAATAGAGAGCAGAGGGTGGAGTACCCCTGCAGCCATGACATAATACAGATGTCTCTCTTTCTCTCTCTGGGTCTAACATGACGTGGTTCCTTAGCCCCCCCTGTCTCTGGTCCCCGCCCCCACCTCTGCTCACATCCCACACACATCACTGAGCTCACTCACAGATGTGCAATGGCAAGCACCACCCGGCTGAAGTGACCACCACACTCCAAAACAAACACTGTGGCCTCATCTGTGATCAGACACGACACACTCACTGAGACAGTCTGGCCAAATATCTTCCTTAACAACAAGAAAAGCACTGAGTCTTAATCAGCTGACTTATTTTTACATTTTTTCCAAAATTCCTTGTCTATGACACAACTGTGACATGCAAGGTTTGGCAAACCACCATGATGTGAACACAAACATAGAGGGTGCCAGTTTGCAACATTTTTTTAAAGATCATTGTGCCCCCTTTGATCCAGGTCTGTTCGTGGTGGAGAAACCAAGTCTAATGTGAGCTTATAAAAGGTCAACTTTGAGGAAAAATTTGATTAACTTTCAGCCATTACATGTAGGAGTAGATAAAGCACTTAATGTCAGGGTGACTCCAGAAGGAAGCTGGAAAATTCTCCCAACAGCACATTAGTTCAAGTAAAAACAAAAGATAATGGGCTGAGCTACATCAAAAGATACAATAAATCCTTTAAAAAAGCTACCTTGGGGATTTTTCTTAACAAAATAAAATGTACATGAAATGTTGTAAACTATAAAGAAAATCCAGATGGATGACTTGTGCTACCCTAAAAAAGCTGCTGTGAGCAGCAAGAAACAGACAAGTCTTTTTTACTGGAATTACAGCCTCCCAGTTTTATCTTATCCATTAAAACTCTGCTTGTTTTTGTAACAAGCATCACAAGCCACAGCCATGACTAATGTGCTGTTTTCAGACATAATCTAGTATATACGCAAACAGCTGGTGACAAAACCTGGTGAGGGACTTTAAGGGGGTCCCTCTTTGACGTTTGCTGCTGGGTGGGTCTCCTGCTATGTCGTACGCTGCGCTGTCTGACTTCAGAACCACATCTGGGTCTGATTCACAGTGAGCTGGCCCGGAGGTGAACCCGCCAGGCTGAGAGGAGTTTGAAAGGGTTTGGAGGGGGGAGGAAGAGGGGAAGCACTGTATCCAGCGAAAGTAAACATCAATCATGCCCACTACCTGGGTACAGGGTTACAGTGTTACAGCTCTTCACACAGATGTGGGTCACACACAAATCAATCTGTTGTGTTTATGTGTGTTACGCAATGGGAAACTTCTGTATCTCATAAATTATGTGTTACAGCATCAACATGTCCCCTAAGAACCCCTGAGGAAGGAGTTTTTGGATCTCAATGCCTCTTGAGTGTGTAGGGAATATATATAGGGGATGCAAACATCAGAGCTTTACGTGGAAAAAAAATGTTATAATATTTTCTCTGTAGTGAATTGAGGTATGCTACTGCTATCATGTGTTCAATGTTTCTAAAAACAGCTAAATGCTGTATCACGGCTGGTAGTCTGAGCTCCACCTGCTTAGGTCTAGTTTCAGGATCATCTTAGATATGAAACAAATATTAAAGATAGAAAGGGAAAAAAAATAGGAGTGAAAAAACATACAAATCATAGGATCACTGTTCACTTACATTTATCATACTATTTGTAGTTGTCAATTACAAATAGAAAGAGGAGGCAGTGCTTTGTATTTAAGAGGAAGTTAATTTGTTTGATGGTCATTTACATAGGGATTACCCTTCTGTTTCACTCATGGTTTTTGCTCTTCATGTTGAATTCGGTTGAATGGAACAAGAACCTGAATCAGTACATTGAAGTAAAAATATTACCTGTTCTATATTTTCATGTTACTATCCTCTGGCCACAGGCTGTGTGTCTCTGTGCTGCTCATTAGGTATCCTCCTGCCATCCCCCACTGAGACACACAGAGAGAAGCAGCGTGTATTGTTGGGCCCCTCTGTAGTGGCCCCCAGGCTCTAACATGAAGCAGATGTGTAAGGGAAGATCCCCAACAACATGGTCTATAAGCAGTCAGCTGGAGACGCTTAACCAACTCAAGCCTCTTCCGGTTTGCAAATTCAGACCTGAAATGCTCACGTAGGAGCAGCTGATGTCAAACACGAACAGTTGGTGAGAAAAATCCAATACAGCCTAACCCTGCCTCTGTGTGTGTGAGAGTGTGTGAGTGTTTGCTTGAAAACCAAACATGCAAATGTGAGAGATGATTCATTTCTTGGACAGGGATGAGTTAAATACCCCTGACTCATGTTGTGCAATTGACCACAGGACGGTATAATTTATGATCTAAATAACATAATCCAGACACCAGTGTTTCCCTGTGGAGCCAAGCCAAAGATATGGGTGTGAGGTATTTCCGACTACATTTATCTCAATGTCTTCTTGACTACTGACTAGTTTAGAACATCACACTGACACTACACACACACTAGCACAAACAAGCACGCACATACACATACATACATACATACATACACTGTACTAACACTTATTATTGATTCTCAAGTATGCACCAACTGTTGCCAACACAACTGGTTTTGCATATTGTAGCTGCCACCTCTAATGAGTGGCTTACTGAATTTATTTGCTGAACGTGAATAGTAAGCAAGTATGTTTGTTTGTGTGTATGCCAGAAGTTGTCACACTGTGACACAGAACACACACACACACACACACACACACACACACACACACACACACACACACACACACACACACACACACACACCTACACACACACCTCAGTTGACCAGGGTGTATACTTGCAACGATTAAATGTGTTCCTGCTGTTACATAAATAACCCAGTTTAATTATAATGAGAACCTAGTAATTATAAGAGTTGAATCATTGACTTGACAGTCAACCATAAGAAACTAGACAACTACACGTGAAATAAAAAAAAAATGCTCAAAAGCTAACGTAAGGACAAATTAAAATGTTAAAAAACAAAACAAAACTTGGTTTCTCTATTTGATGAGGAAACTCAGCACAGTTTGCTTTCATTTTACATTACTGTGGAAGTTAAGGAACCTTTGATCTTTGGGGTGGATCTCATTGGATAACAAAGTCATGGTGCACATGCAATTAAACTTATTAATCCCTTAAGCCAGTCGAGGAATGTGGTTCTTTGGCTTCTGTCACTGCCTTTTACTCACGCACATCCACAGCACACCTAAACGCACAATTACCCACAGGACAAAAGAAAATCATCACATGTAAAACTACAAGATGTTTACAATGTTTAAGAACATTCGGATTAACTTCAGTAAATACGGCCCATCCCTGCATTTGTCTTTACACTCATTTTCAGTTGGTACCCATCCAGAAACTGAGTCAAGCAGCACCAGGCTCTGCGTCTGCCTCTGACCACCTTTCATTTAAGCTTCTTGATGGTTCAACAATAGTTTAGATGTAGAATAGAAAATTAAACAATAGTTTATACAAAAATCTTATCTCCCTCAGTTACTGCCCTGTGTAAATTTACATATCGTGCTAATGCAATAAATCCCCATAAACATGTCTAGATAAACAAGTTTCTGTCAGTCATTATTGATCTGATGCCAGACTGTTGCCTGGCATCAGATCTAAACTCTTTACAGACCTCTGTGTTGGGTTAACTATGAACAGTAGGAGTAATTCAAGTGATAAAGTTCAAAAGTTATAGTGAATGCTTGACGTCAGTATGTCAGAAGCAGTTTCAGTTTGTTTGATTACCTGATAAGACAAATCAAGACTTGAAACGTTTTTTTGTGAGTGATATAATCTGATTAAAAAAAGGGTTTGTTTTAGGCATTAATTTGTCAACTTGATTGTGGTGGGTTTTTCACTTAAATGTGGATGTTTCTCAAATCTTACACCAAATCCTTTCAGCCATCTGTGAACTTGCGTCAAAGACTGTCTATCTTGGTCTATATCTGATATACCTGTGACTTATATAATTGCTTTCCTGGTTGTCATATAAGGTACGTTATCTGTTAAAAAATACTTTTATATGAACATAAAACTTTACATGTTACCATCAAGGACAATAAAGTAAAAGAAAATGTTTCAGAGTCCATGACATTTTAAGAGAGGACAAGAATGTGTCATGTCACAGGCACCATGGAAGGTGCTGTACGTGGTTTTACTTCCTCGTATTTTGTATTTAATCTCATATAAGATGTGGTAGATCATCAGATAATTAAGAATTGCTCCTACCAACAACCATTCAGAACAAACATGTGAGAATTAGTTTTTCTCTGCTGCAGTTGTGTGTTCTCAGAAAACCTGTTTGCAGTAACTTCCATTATTAGATAATGAAAGTCAAGTCTACACCTGGTCAAGTTCTTTGAGGTCTGCTGATCAGTTGCTTCTCCTGGTCCCTAAGACCAGGCTGAAGACCCAGGGTGACCAGGTTTCCTTATAGCAGTGGCTCCATAACTGTAGAACAAGCCGCCCCCTCCCGTTACAATGTCCCCAACTTTACCAACTTTGAAATCACATCTTAAAACTTATGTCTATTCCTTGGATTTTTTTTTACCCAGCATGAGAGTTGTGTGGTCTCTGTTTCTTTGTCCCTTTAATTGCCTTTATTTTCCTTTTTCCCCCCACAGTGTTCTTGTGTTTTTAATTATTTTGGACAGTATTTTTATGTTCTATGTGTTTTAACTTATTTCTCTCACTGTGCAGTGAATAGGAGTTAACTTTTTTTCAATGTGCTGTATAAATAAAGTGGATAGACACATAAAAATAACAGTTGGTTTCGTTGCAAGAGTTTTGGAATTTAAATCCCTCTGGTGGATTTCCTTGTAACCAGAACTTGAGCAGCTGTGCATATTTTAAAAGCAGAAACCTAGGAAGGAGTGATGAATAAATGAGAAACGAACTAAGCGATGAGTTGACAAAAAACAAGTAGCTCCTGAGTTGGACTGAATCAAGAACTGATTACAAGAAAAAAAACACTTGTATAGATCATTCTCTCTAGCTGTCCATCATCCTTTTGAGTTCCATCCTTTTCTGTATGTGGGGATGTATGCATTGTTTGCTTTACACCACCTAAGCCAGTTAAGTCTGAATACACTGACAAACAGGACTCTGGTGGGGTAAATCAGAGCTACACTTTATAGAGATAACCGTGGTGAACCTGTAGCTCAGGGGTCGTTGTACAGGAGGTTTTTTTCTCAGAGGCCTGCCGGGAAGTGAGCATGTAATTCATTAGAATAAAATGTCCATGAACCAGTGTGGTAAGTTTTGAACCTGTAATCCTTAGATCTTTCTTGAATCAGGTAGGCTACCTAGTGGAGGGATCCATACTCCAGTTTCTATTCCTTAATTAGTGTAACCTGTCAATGATGGAATCACCCAAGAATGTGCATAATCAGCACTTCCCTTTCTGTTTGTCATTCCTTGGCCACTATACTCACCCATCCGTGGGAGTGTAACAATTAATGATAGCTTAGCAACGGTTCAAGAACTGTAATAAAATGTGAACTATCTACATGCATGTGTATGGAAACTTTTAGCAGGGTTAATAGAACACAGTGACACCTCTATACAAACCCCTGGGAGATTTTTTTTACTGAATTGATTTAAAGTTGTCAAAACCAAAACGTTTTTTAATGATCAAAAAATCAAATGATTGGAGAGTGAAGACTGAAGAGAGACGACAAAGAAGTTGAATTAAAGTTACTAGTTTAGCCTATACAGTTTACATTTACATTTATCATCCTCCCATCATCAAACTGCCTGCCTCTGATTCTTAATTCATAACCCAAGTTTGGTGAAAACGCTTCAAGTTGATGTGAAGAAGTCAAAACCAAATCTTATTCAAATGAATGATCAAACAATCGAAGGATTGGCGAGTGAAACTAAGTGTTGTAGTCACACTACATATTTCAAACCTGGCTGACAGATGGGGAGAACAAAGTCTTCAGTGACGTTTACAGGTGGCTAATTGAGTTAATATGGGTTTGGATGAAGTGGTGAATACCTAAGCGGCATCAGGACACTGCTGACAGGGCGAGGGAGCTGTCAGAGAAGGAGGAGGGCCGCTGCTGCCTCTCCAGGAAACACCATTTAAATGAAAAGTGGGAGTGTGCAGTCACTCTGGATTTTACACAGCGGAGGCAGAAGCATCACTGAAACCGGGAAACTTCGAGTCATTTTCTCATAGGACAGTATCCAGAAGCAAGGAGAACGATTGAACCATGTGTGGTGAGTTTTACTTATACTCTGTTTGTTTGTTTTCCTTTTCTTAAACTTGTTGGATTTGCGCGATTTACGCACAGGCTCCCGCAGTGCCCGGTGCTTTTTCGACGATGTCAAGCATCAAACTTAACCCCTACAGATCGTTAAGTTCTGTTGTCATGTCATTAGTTTTACATTAGTGTCTCTGGTCTCAATGAGGTTCCAGTGCTGACGGCTCCAACTGGATGAGCTTGACTTTTTTTCTGATCTGATGGATGCCCGGGCAGCTTCAAACCCAACTGCTACGTGTCAGTGTTTTCACTCTCAGCTTTCAACAACAGGACAAGCAAGACATACCGGTTACTGTCAAAAAGTGGAAATGCGGTCATTTTTGTTTTGCGCCCAGGGAATAACTCAAACCCACCCCCCATAGCTGTCTACAGCTGAACCATTAGGGGCAAATCCTCCCCTTTAACAACCCCATAGGTCCGACATGTCCTACAGGGACGTTTACAGCCCAGAGTAAATCTTTAACAGTGCTTCGGCCTCTCCTCATGACTGCGAGGAAGAGGCCAAGGCTGCGGGTGTGTACAGCAGCCTGCCTGTATACCTGGCTGCCCCAACACTACGCGCAATGTGCGTCCGTCAATGGCCCAGCTGTGTGCCTGCGGGAGAGGGCTGCCCAGAACATTCCTACACACACACACACACACACACACACACACACACACACACACACACTTTGCCCAGCAGACTCATTCTATATAGTGTTAGCCTAAATGACTGAATGTCATGAAATGCATCCAACTAAGATTTAGTCCTTACCAAGTGCTTAAGTGTCAGGTCAAACTTACGGTGGATAAAAAATAATAAAGCTGAATGCCAAGAGTTGCTCTTTTGATCATTCAGAGTTGATTTGATGATCCATTTGAATGTTATTTGCAATTGTTCCAACATCCTCAACCTCTGTGCCAAAGTGATCCTCAAACAAATGATGTTGTAAGTCAAAAGATGACAGCTGTGCTCTTTGCAGTTCTGTAAATTCTGCATAAGAAGCTAAGCTTCTCCTTTTTCTCTCTTTCATTCTTGCTCTAAAAGGGATCTTTGCCTACCTAAATTACCGCGTGCCTCGCACCAGAAAGGAGATATTTGAGACGCTGGTGAAGGGACTACAGAGACTGGAGTACAGAGGGTACGATTCAGCAGGTAAGACACTCAGCTTTACTGCCCCCAACCCCCTCCCAGCCCCCAAACACACGCACAGACACACACCCACGCACACACACACACACACACACACACACACACACACACACACACACACACACACACACACACACACACACACACACACACCACACACACACAACACACTTACAAAAGCTTATGGTACCTCTATGCAGCACCTCTGTGTCAAGTCTGTCAAAAATATGATGTAGGTAACATTTGACACAGTCTAATTTGAACATTTGTAAAATTTGGTTGAATCCCTGTAACGACTCTAAAGGCACAAATAAAAAAGTAAGTGTTTGTGCATACAGAAGTCTGTTACCGGACACCAGCAAACCCTACACATGTACGCCTTAACCTTTATTTTAAGACAATCATTTTTTACCTTGAATGGAACAAAGTTTAACAGGTAGGCCCAATAACACTTGTAATTGTTCAGCAGAGTTAGTCGGTTGTGTCATAAAACCAGAGGTATTACCCACAAATCATAATGCTGCGACAAATAAAAACACAATAGCTGTGACTGCACCTTAAGGAGGTGACGTCGCACTCATAACCTGCTGCCACCAGGACATTTAATAATGTTTATACACGCCCTGAACTACACACACACACACTGTTTGTTCATCCTAAGTAAGCAAGATGAACCCATACAACTAAGAGGCACTTCCATGGGTCTTAAGCACACACACACTCGCACTCACACACACAAATGCAATTACAATTGTAACCCCTTTATCACCAATGATTACTTGGCTATTAGTATTTTTAACAAAATTGAATTTCAAATTTAATCACCAACATATGCAGGACTTTTATTTGGTATTTGTGTTTTATTTCCTTCCCGTCTTCTTGCAGGTATTGCAGTTGATGGCCCCAGAAAGACAGCCACTGACACCAGTGCAAACAGCATCTGCTTAATAAAGAAGAAGGGGAAGGTGAAGGCTTTGGATGAGGAGCTGTACAGTAAGTTTGAATAGATGTGACACATCACATTCATGCAATGTTTTTAATATAGAGAATTTTATGTTTATAGTTCAGTATTCAATATTGATATGTTTTTTTTTGTATATGGATACCACCCAATATGTCTGTTTAGTTAGGGTTATTTCAAAACCATAAAGCTCCTTTTCCCTTTAAATACATTTTGTGCGAATTCTTGGATCATATAAAGCCATTTTTTTAGAAGTCCCCAAAGTGTCTGTTAACGAGTGGATATCTTGTTCTTGTTTTGCTCAGAGAAAGACTCACTGAACCTGGAAGAGGAGCTGGAGACACACTTTGGCCTCGCTCACACTCGCTGGGCCACACACGGAGAGCCGAGTGCAGTTAACAGTCATCCTCATCGATCGGACAAGGACAATGGTAATATGATTTTTTTTTGCAAGTATGTTGCACAACATAAATGCACTTAACACCCATCTTGGCAACTGTCAGTGCATGCAATCCAGCTTTTGGAACATCAGCATAAATCTCTGGTTGAAAGGAATCAATAACAAAAAAAAAAAAAAAAGCTATCAGCTTTTTGCTTTTTTTTACCTCCTGTGACCCTGTGACTGAAACGTTCTGTATTAGTTCATTGTAATCTTTTAATGACAGCCTTTATATCTTTGCTGTGCATTAAATACATGGTTGCCATGCTATGTACCTTTATTGAATACACCCTCGAACAGCCTCCACTCTCGTCAAATAAATACCAATCCCTTTCATTAGTGTACCACACCTCATAGGTGTGTCTATAATGTCACTTGGCTTTAGATCATGGTATGTTATGTATGCTCTTAAAGGTCCAAAGTGTGAAGAAAAGTTGTGTTACCAAGCAACTTATATCTGTACTATATTACCATTTTATTAGTATATTAGTAATATTCAGTGTAGACCTTTTGTGACTTTGTTATCATGTATGATAAGATATCAACGATGTGTTGTGTCTTTGACCACTTTTATCATCCTACTCAGAGTGCTAATACATAGCCATACCACAGCTTTGTCTGCATGCATTTACTTCTATTCTTAACTTAACCTAACATAGACACATTCTTGGAATGACAACAACCTGCTGCACTACACACACTTCACTGGTTTGGTAACATACTTAATCATCTTTAGGATCCATTCCTGTGGCTGTTACATTTTCACCGTGGTTGAATCTTATACAAACATAAAGGCTCAGTAACATGTGAATTTATATAAGTAACACCATGAGAAATCAAGACAGTGGTGTATTTCAACTTCATAAAGACAGATTTTTAACCTTTGACCCCTTTGTGTAATCTGTTCACTCTCGCTGCCTCTCCCCAGACTTTGTCGTCATCCACAACGGCATCATCACCAACTACAAAGAGCTGAAGGAGTACCTCGTAAGTCCTCTTATCACCAGGAATTTCTTTTGTACAAAAAACTGAGTTAAAATCTTGTTCAGTGCCATTCTTAGACCCGCCCCGCAGGTAGAGCTCGTATCAACATTACATTATGAACATCCTGTTCAGCAACAGGCACGTCCTGCTCTTATTTTTTCTTGGAGAAAACCTAACAATCCTCAAATTACTCCCGGACTGCTATGTGTGTCATCTTGCTCTGTTTACAGGTTAGAAAAATGTTAGTACTCGAGGTGTCATTTTTCATGCATATTAAGCTGGGTTTGCTGTATGAGTCAGTCTGTCTAGTGCAAACAAAGGACCTACAACTCAACAGCATCATGCTAATGTAAACATAAGAACATACAAACACTTTGAAACAGATCAAATTAAATCTATTTATGAGTTTTATTTTTAAAACCATTCCAGCTCTTGTCGATAGAATAAGTATCTTTTTTTTTTCCAGTATTTCTGATCAGGATGTGGGGGTGGCAATAGTACACACATTCTTGACTCAAGGCAGAGTACAGCTGGCTGTGTAATAAGAGACTGATACTGTTATATTTCTGAACTGAAGTAGAGAAAAGATACCTTAAATTCTTGCACTGTAGTTCTTGTTTGGTGACAAAGATAATGAAATTCATTATCGATTGTATGAAAATCTGTTCTAACCCCAAAGCCAGCATCATTCATGGAGAAGATGTCCAAACTGTAGATACAAATAAATAGCTTGAGTGTTTGACTCACAACTGAAGTTTGGTGAAAACATAGTCAATTGTTGTCAACTGTGGACAACAGAGAATTCATCTGATGCAGAAGCTGAACTCCTTTATTGTCTCGGAGAACATTTGATGTAGCTTAAGCTTTTATCATTCTTTTATTGAGTCTTTTAACAGTTACTTTCATTTGCTGGTTTAATGGGTTGCCTGCGAACAGGGCAAGAACAGTCTTGTTAACCTTGTGAAAGTCTGCTCTAAGTTGTCCAGAAATCCAAAGGAATAATGAATCATTCGGACCATGTTCTCTCATCACAGTTCTCTTTAATGCTGTCAGGCTGGGGCTAACTTGCCTTTTTTTGGAGTTGTGTTGGGGTCATTTTTATAACATAGCTCCCGAACAACAGTTCTGTTGTCATTGACATGTTGGAATGTGGTCTTCTTTTTGGTTTTCATTGTGTTATGTTTTATGAGTTGGCTGCAAAAGTGAATTGCCTTTCTGGGATAATTTAAGTAATTTGAATCTTGAATCTTAAATTGTTTAAGTAGGGGAACTTTTTGTAAAAAATAGCACAACCTTAACTTTACTGACTATACAGGAAGACATCTGTTTAAAACAGTGTTCCAATATTCCATCTCCATGTGACTGAAATGTGTAATAATAATAAACTGACTTTAGTTATTAAAATACTAAACAACTCACCCATTCAGTCCGGGGCGTTTCTGTTTAGTTATGAAGGAAGTCGTTTTGATGGAGCGATTATATGGTCAAAGATCAAAGTATGACTCTGAATGCTTACCAGTGGCGGTTCTGGGGAGGGGCCAACAGGGGCCTGTGCCCCTGTAAAACTGAACCTGGCCCCCCCTGTGGCCCCCCCTCCACACCAAACAAATATTATACAATAAAAAAAGCTTTGAGCACTAAGAGACTCATGTTGAGTGTAAACTGCCAAACAGCTGCTGTCAGTCTGCATTTTGATCTAGGACACAGTAGTAAATATGTCCTATAGTATAGTATATAGAGATGCACTGATGTTCTGCCAGTTTGTTCTCAGCCGGTCTTCGCCCTTCTCAGTCTCTTTTGTCAGGGTTGAATGTGTCCCTCTGACAACACCCTTGGCCCCAGCTTGGCCCCCCAGTAAAATTGGTCTAGAACCTCCACTGATGCTTACTCAAAGTCATTTTTGTTTTCTGATGATCTGTAACATGCAGAGTTATATATTTAAACATAAAGATGAAAAGTTTTTGGTTTTTTACATGAAATGTTGACATTGGTGTTCATAAATCCTTTTGGACGTCACCAAACTTGATAACTTGGCTTCACGGGTAGAATGAAAAATGGACAGATGACCATGCAGGATGACTGACAACACTTCCTCATCATAAATGTGTCTTTTGTCTTCCTCAGATCATCAAAGGATATGAGTTTGAGTCGGAAACAGACACAGAAGTGATCCCTAAACTGATCAAATATGTTTACGACAACCGAGAGAGTGACAACGTTGCCTTCCCCAAGCTGGTGGAGAGAGTAATTGAGCAGCTGGTGAGTCCACTGAGTACACTGATTTTACCATCATAACCCTTTCCACTTTACAGCTGCACAAGTTAACATGCTAATCTTTAATTTGTAGAGCAGTGTGTAGCGTTTAGGGTGTTGCTTGTATTTTTCTCCTATGTTAGCCAGACACAGCACATGTGCTCCAGATTAAGGGATGGAAATTTTTATTACCAGCTTTCTGGTTGTTATGAAGGGTGGCATCGTGCAGCGTAGTGTCATAAAATGTGTCATTGACCGGTCACCCACCCACACACACACACATTAACACATTTGTTCATTCTGCAATGTGTAAAAACTGCTTGGATTTCCTGTCCGCTATAACTCTGTACAACATCACAAAAACATTCTCCATGGCAACCATCCTAGCAGCATCACAACTGACATCATCACTGGTAGAAACAGTTGTTTAGGGTCTGATTGAGCAAGCGTCTCGGGTCCGTTGTTTGACATCATAGTCTTGCACATTTCATTGGAGTGGCTCTTCACTGCTCACAGGAACAGATGAGGCCAAAGCAGCCATTTTGGATTTGAAGTAATGGGAACCAGATAGCTAGACCCACAAACAGCCTCACCACCATGATACCCCCCTCCAAGTCTCCCTTCTCTGTGCTTATTCTCCTGCTTTCAACACCACACACACACACAAAAGCACACCAACACACATTGAGCCACAGCCAGTTCTACGTCTAAACACCACAGGCAGCATTACAGTCATTGCTTTCGAAACACAGCTGATGTTGTACATTGGAGGTCTTATTTCTCTTAACCCCCTCCCCTCCACCAAACCACCATCTCCATCTACTGCACTACTTCCCAACACTCGTCCACACCCCAACTATGAAACTCCACCAGGACAAAATTAAACTTTTTTCTGTGTTTTTTTTCCGAAGGTGACTCACTTTCCAGGAATACACATCTATCTTTGCCTCAACATTCAAACTTCACTCTCAGGACTGTTTCTCTTCTCTTCTAAGGTCTCTTCTGACAGTGGCGTGTTTCAGTCTTTCGTCAAGTTAACGTAAACTCAGCGTTTCCTCTGCTTCTTTTTTGTCTCAGGAGGGGGCCTTCGCTCTGGTGTTTAAAAGCCGTCATTTCCCTGGAGAGGCTGTGGCCACCAGGTTAGTATACACACACACACACACACACACACACGCGCGCACACACACACACACACACACACACACACACACACACACACACACACACACACACACACACACACACACACACACACACACACACACACACACACACACACACACACACACACACACAATCTGACATTTCACTCCACATCTCAGTCCAGTATATGAGCAGTGAGCCAGACACATTGGAGATGAGTCATCCCTGTTGTCACTACTATGAAGCAATCACAAATGTATTCAGGGGAGACTCCTTAGATTTAGTCATTGTAGCTTATCTTAGCTTACATCCAATTCTTGAGACATGTTCTGACTTTGCTTTGCTCATACAAACGGGAAATTGTGCTGCATGTAAGGCTCGTCTGTCTACATGTGTAAGTCCTTTCTGTATCTTGAGAGCTGTGCAGAGAGGGGAGCAGAGCAGAGGTTGAGTCCAGGTTCCTCCTCTCCCTCCCGGTGCCTCTGGCCTCTGAGCCGCTGGCCGTACGCCGGCTTCTCTGTGATTCATTAACAGAGAGACTAGTGAGTTTCCTGTTTCATCTCCTTGAAACGCTGCTGCCAGAAACACCCCTGGTTAATCACTTCTCATCACTTGACTTTTACTTTGTACCTTTCCTGCTTCAGTGAGCCTGGGGTTGGAAGAAGGACAGTGAGGGCAGTGAAATGAAGGGAGATAAGTGGGCCGTTACTTATGGTTTATGCAAACAGGTGACCAGTGTTGACTTCTGATAACACTGATGCTAAAGTCAGGAGACTTTTGCATCTCATTTGTCTGTTGTGAGCGGTAGTGTCTGAATAAAACTGACACAAAGTCAGAATATTGCACAGCTTTTGCTTTGTAGTTGTGTGGTTAATGTTGAACAGTCAGCATTGTCTCTGTAGAAGGAGGAATGCTTGTAATTATCCACTGATGCTAGCCACCACCCACCCTTTTGTCATCTTGAATCAACCACCCTTCAGGACTTTTACTCTCCTCTTAGCTTCTCTTTCTCTAACCCTCTCTCACTCTATTGTTCCTTCATTCTCCTTTTTCTCCACCACCCTGTCTTTCACCTACTTCCTTACTCCTTACTTGTCTTACATCCCTTAGCTGTGTCTCCTTTCTCCCTCCCACAGGGTAAATATTGTATTGGATAGCCACCACATGTTTCTGTTTGCAAGCCTTCTTTTTTTCAAGCTCCACACCCCTTAAAACAACCAGGGTTCTTGCGTCATCGTAGCAGAGCTCCAGAGAAATTCAAAGCAGAGAGAGAAAGGGGGATTCAGAACGAGAAAGAATTAAGGAGAGGTCTTTTTGACTTAATTTCTCAATAGTTAGTGTTATAATAACACTGTGAGGAGGTTTTGTTTGCGCTGTGGTCTTAAAATGATTGTGTAAAGGTTTACTCTATTTTATGGTTTGTCTCCCTCACCTGTCAAATATACTCCTGGGTGCATAGGTACTGCCTCTACAGCCAGTAAGAGAAGCACACACTGTGTTTTTTAGCCAATTAGGAAGCAGTGACTGTCCTTGCTTTTTTTTGCAAATCCTGATGGGATCAATCATCTTTAAACGTTTAGAGGAGATTTGGGTAAATTGGGAGGATGTCTGAGCTCCTGTCTGCTTACTTAACCTCTGGATTGTGTAAAAACTGATACAACATGAAAAAACAAGCAAAGATTACCTTTGATTTGTTACAGGTAAAAAGATCATCATTGAAGGGAAAAGAGATGAAGTGTTTCAGCCACAGAACTTGTGTTTTGTTTTAAATAATACAGGAAGATAGGATGGCAGGCTTGTTCAACATTTTCTTTACAAAGCACCATGTGAGCATGTGTGTGTGTCTCACCTTGTTGTGTGTCTACAAAGCCTAATCCTCTCTTCACCCACTCTGTCTCCTGCTTTCCCCTCTTTTCCTCTCTGTCTGCTTCATTCTTTCTCTGCAGGAGAGGAAGTCCGCTGCTCATTGGTGTGCGAAGCGAGCATGAGCTGCTGACCGAAAACATCCCTGTCCAGTACAACAGTGGTGAGCTCTGTTCCTCTCTCTGTCTGCCATTATCCATTTACACTGCAGCCAAAATCTCTGCTTGCATGCACGCTCATGCACAGATACACTGCAGATACACTAAGCTTGACAAAATGAATGAAATTGAGTGTGTGTATTATACTTGCATCTTAAACTTGAAGATTTTAACAGTGTGTAGTGCAATTTAATTTCTGCTGATAATCACATGACAGTGTATTTGTCTCTGAGGTAAAGAGGTATCAAAATAAATGAAGGCTGTATTGGTCTCTCAGCTTCTTAGACCCGGACTAATACCCTGATAAGACTAATACAATCCTGCACTGATTTCAAACATTATCATTACCATATATTGCTTTGGGTAAAATATTCTCAGTTAAAAGGAAGATGAGTTTTGACTTTGTGTTATTGTGTTCTATACTTATTCCACCACATGTAAACACATCTTAAGAGAACCAAACAAACAAAGTCCCTGACGGATGTTACTTCAGTCTGTCTCTCAGACTTTCTGGCTTTCCCAGCCTGTTGATGTCTCTCAGACAGAACCCATTCTTCTCACCTCAAGTTGAAAATCTTGAAAATGGGTCATACATATTTACTTTAGATTTAAAAAAGACTAAAATAAATTCTGAAACAGCTTGGCACTGTAGTTTAGAGCAAACACAAACAGGAGTAAATATTTGTTTGGGTCTATTTTGTGCCTCTGATATGGTGTGCTAGAAAAGTATTTACAGCAGCAGGGTGGTGTGTGTGGGACTCACTCAAAATAAACTATACAGTGCTTGTGTTGATTATAATGAAGAAGGCTGCTCGTTGCACTTATTGATGTTTATTTTGAAAAAAGCTGAGCTTATGGAGGCATAGAGAAGTAATACTTTAGCGATACAGGGGTTTTTTTAGATGAAAAAAAAATCATTGATGGTTTTGGTCTTCTCACAGTTTTTTGTTTACAGCTCAAGATCTTGTTTTCACAATATCCCTTCATGGATCATTACTAAATGGGCTGAAAGTTAAACTGTTTCTGATTTGGAAGGTCGTGGTGAATAAAGCCACATTTAGTCTTCAAAAATATGGACTTTATTTTATACTCTTTTCTTGGCTTAAAGTGTAATATTGCTTCAACTATGGTTTTCTCTGATTTTCTGTAACTAATTCACACCGATTCAGTTGTAGCTCCTGGCTAACTTTGAGGTAATTCAAGATGTTTTGTGGGTCTGTTATTTGTTATGCAATATTTCTGTGTAAAATTGTTCTTGGAAAGCCACATTTCTTGCCAACAGTTTCTGTGTGTGGCTGCAGAGGGAGGCAGTCCTTTGGAAATGTTCTCTAGGAAAGGATGTTGTTTGTCAAATCTTGAGTTTTCAGACATAGAGACAGGGAGAGTTTCTGTTGAAATCCCTTAGATACTTTTGGCATCTGTCAGTATGATCATTTAATGTTAAAAACAACTTAAGTGCTTTGTTGTTGCTTCCTTGTCTGGACTGCACACAGGACTGCGTCTTCTCTGCCTTATCTGTTTACTTTAAATTTATGACTCTCAGAAGAGCTCTCAGTGAAAAAAGTCCAAGGTCCAAAGCAGAGCTGGGTGGTTTGGGCCCAGGAGGGAACTAAGCAGGGTGTGTCATTTTAGAGTTTGAAAATCAATATTTCAACGTTCTTTGACCCTTAAAGTACTTTCTTTTCTCTGTGTACACTAGGAATAATTACAAAATGGCATCTCACAAGAAATTCTCAATGCCGAATCTTATACTGACATGCTTTGTAATGTTATGACAATCATCAAATTATACAACATTACTATACTACTTTATTCATCAATGAACTGACTATATATCTGGAAATGTAGAGGAAAGATTCAAGTGATGAGCACATCTTGATTGTTTTAGTCACTCAAAGTCACTGTGCAACCTGTAACCCTTGCCCTCTGACCCTTGCAGTCCACGAGAAGAACACCCATAATCGCTCTGACTGCTCCAACTCCATCAACTCTGTGGGAGATGGCAGCCCTGTGGAGTATTACTTTGCCTCTGACGCCAGGTGAGATACCAAACGTCTGTGTGTTTTGTAAAAAAATCCTTCATCCCTTTGTGTTCTTTTATTGACATCACTTTTTCTCTGGAAAACCTCATCCATAAAAAAAAAAAAGGTTACAAGAAAACGTGTTCACGCATGTAGCATATCTTTTCTCTTCCCACAGTGCCATCATTGAACACACCAAAAAGGTGCTCTACATGGAGGATGATGACGTTGCCGTGGTGACTAGCGGGAAACTGTCCATCCACAGGTTAAACAGACAGGCTGGTGAGGATCCAGTGAGGGCGATCCAGACGCTAAAGATGGAGCTGCAGCAGATCATGAAAGGTCAGATCATGTTTTCTGGTGCACATAGGGACAAAACATTGACGTATTTGAGCTAAAATGCTATAAATATTAGCAATATAATAATAGCAATACTGTGTAGATGTAGTGCTACCACTCATTGTATTTCATAGTCTTGAGTGCCCTCTGCTGGCTGAAAACAATATTTCTTTGTAGTTTTAAGCCTGTTTTAACACCCAACCTACATCTTGTACCTGTTTTCACTACAGTTTAAACACTCAGAATGTACGTGATGTCATGAGCAGACTGACCAGTCGATCTAATATAAACATGTGTTTCCCCCCCGTGCAGGCAATTTTGATGCCTTCATGCAGAAGAGATCTTCGAGCAGCCAGAGTCAGTAGTCAACACTATGAGAGGCCGGATTTGCTTTGACTCCAACACAGGTGAATAGTAATCTTGTGTTCTGCTTTGCCTTAGCAGTTAGGTAAATGTAGACCACAATAGGAACAGGATCTAACTCAAGATACAGGATCTGTAGAGTGTTTGTATGAGCTCAATGATATTTGTCTGGCATTCAAGCGGCATTTTGAACCGCCATGAACAATCATGTGTTACTACAGTAATGTAACTGTTCTCCATTTTCCTCAGTGATTCTCGGTGGGCTGAAGGACCACCTGAAAGAAATCAAGCGTTGCAGACGTCTCATTATGATTGGCTGTGGCACAAGTTTCCACGCTGCAGTGGCTGTAAGTTCAGCTATCAGGAATGATAATGCTACAGTTACATTTTGTATAGAGAGTTACAATGATGATGGTAAACTTGCCACTTTTAATCCTTATTGCAGACCAGACAGATCCTGGAGGAGCTGACTGAGGTGCCTGTCATGGTGGAGCTGGCGAGTGACTTCCTTGACCGTAACACTCCCGTTTTCAGAGATGATGTTGCTTCTTCATCAGCCAGTCAGGTGAAAACACAAAAACCATGTTTTAACAGCTAGTCTCAGATTATGACTTGTCCTCTGAGGTAAATGATTTAGCTCAGCTGGATTATAATTCCTTAAAAAACAGTTTCATTCTAACATTGAAACTAGCGTAAGAGAGAAACTTGCCTCACACTCAAAGACCCTCTGTGAAACTAGCTGACAATCTCATTCATATTGTGATATTGTTGTTCTGTCATTCTGCATTGTAAGCATGTCTCATTGTTTCCTTTGCCTCCTCAGGAGAGACAGCAGACACCTTGATGGCATTACGCTACTGTAAGAAACACGGTGCTCTGACAGTCGGGATAACAAACACGGTGGGCAGCTCCATTTGTAGAGAAACAGACTGTGGAGTCCACATCAATGCTGGGCCTGAGATAGGAGTTGCTAGTACCAAGGTAAAGTGTCCCATTGATTGATCACATACTGTCATAAAAACAGACACCATAGGGTTTTTGTTGATGTGCAGGCACACTTTGCATTAATATCTTGATAATAGTAATCAATATAAAGGCTGCATGATAGCACAGAATATTATTGTTGGCTAGATATGCCCTTGTTGCTTCAGTGTTCAGCACAGCTTCAGGATATATGAGTGTCTCTTGTGTTGTGATGAAGGCCTACACCAGTCAGTTTGTGGCCCTCATCATGTTTGCTCTGATGATGAGTGAGGACAGACTCTCCCTGCAGCCAAGACGACTGGAGATCATCAACGCCTCAGGATGCTACCAGGTCAGTCCAAATGTCAAACATAGAGCATTTTTGGCCTCAAATGAGTTCACTGAATGTTTAAGTGTTGAAAAGGCAGATGCTGAGTTGTTTGGCAATCATTAACAAATCAAGGTTACAGTGTACTTTTAAATTAAAAGAGCATTCAATACATTTATACTTATTCATTTTCCTCTCTTCTCCTAGAGCTGATAAAGAAGGTGTTGGAGCTGAATGACAAGATCAAGGCCATTGCCAATGAGTTGTATCAGCAAAGGTCTCTCTTGGTAATGGGCCGAGGTTTCAACTATGCCACCTGCCTGGAGGGGGCGCTGGTGAGTAAACTGACATAGAAAACTGCTAGTCACTTCTCCAAGAATGACGTAAAATCATTTAAAAAGTTGGTTAAATGACATAGTTGAAATGTTGTATGTGTAATCTTGTTTTTTTTCCTAAACTGCAGAAAATTAAGGAGATCACTTACATGCACTCTGAAGGCATCTTGGCTGGGGAGCTGAAACATGGGTCCCCTGGCACTTGTTGACAAAGACATGCCAGTAATCATGGTCATCATGAAAGATGCCTGCTACACAAAATGCCAGAATGCTTTGCAGCAAATCACTGCAAGATCGGTAGGTCCTAGAAAAACAAATTGAAGATCAATCAGCAACCAAATGCACACAACATTCAACAGAGTACAATGTTCAAAATGTTACATATACACTGAATGACCAGCTAATGTTCCTCCTCTTGTTCCTCCTCTTGTTTCTCCCTCACCAGGGTCGGCCAATCATCCTCTGTTGCGAGGATGATCTTGATATTACTAAGAACGCCTACCAGACCATCGAGCTGCCGCACATTGTGGACTGTCTGCAGGGCATCCTCAGTGTCATCCCCCTGCAGCTGCTGTCCTTCCACTTGGCAGTCCTGCGAGGATACGACGTAAGTAGTTGACACAAATTTTGACACAAGCTATTTGCTATGATTCTCACCTTATTAAAGGAACAGACAGAGTATAAAGAAATAATATGGCTCATAACTGCAATATGTAATTGCTGCATCCCCCTCAGTTTCATTAAAACCCAATATAACTGATTGGTTTCATGGAACATAAATTCAGTCACTTATTGTGTGATTTTGTTGAATCCGATGTTTATCATACTTATCAATATCAAGATTAAGCTATGCAAATTTTAACAATATTTATTTTATCCATACCTTTACCCGGAATATACATTTTAAACATATTACCTGTGTTTATTTGTTTTGTAAATATATTAATTGCAACAACATGCCTATGAATATTGCATATCACTTGAAACACCATGCATTTTGTCAAGTTCACATACAGTCTTCAGTACACTTATGTTTTAAAAGGAGAGCACAAAATTATATACTTACATATATACACATAACAGTCAGAATCAGCTTTATTTGCCAGGTATGCTTGAACACACAGGAATTTGACATGGTAAACTGTGCTCTCTTTGTACAAGGCATAAAAATAAGGCATACAAATAAAAATAAAAATATAATAATATCAGCTATAAATACAAAAGAACAACAAATAGGCTGACTAATATGTACAGACTAAAATAATATGATAATACGATATGTCATGAATGTCAGAGCAAAGTTTCCAGATTTTAGTTGATTTTGGTTTACATACTACACATTACTCTAGGAGCTCATACATCGCTTGCAGTTTATGAACATACTGTACAGTGGTTGTGGAGAGCAGTTTATTTATGAGAATTGGTAGATAATATATCCACTATAACTTGTCTGAAAAGTTTGGTTTTACGTAAGCCGCTGTATAGCTTGTGTGGTCAACTTTTGCTAACAGGACATGTATTTCCTCAGGTAGGACTAACAGCAGCTCTGTACATAGTATACATAGTTATGGCATGCATAACAGCTTTCCACTAATTACTTCACCTTACACGACATGTCACTTAACACCTATGTAGGAGTTCATCTTTGCCACTGTCAACTTTTTTTATCCACCTTAGCTTATTTATGTGCATTTTTGTGCATTCAGAAAATGGTTTGTTTTGTGTAGTTGACAAAAACCTTGAACATGCAAGGCTGCTCATATCACTTTTCTGTTTATTCAGGTTATATCACATCCTAATATGATGTGATGTTCACAGTATTCAATGCAGGTAATTTGCCTAACCAAACTTCTTTCTGTTTTGTAGGTTGACTTTCCCAGAAACTTGGCGAAGTCTGTGACCGTGGAATAATTCACAAAGCACAACAGAGGAGAAAGGAGGCTCATAGATTTACAATGCAATTGATGTTCAATATCTTGTGTGCATGTGTGAATGCCTGTGTGTGTATGATGGGCTGGTGGGGAGTATGTATGTGTGTGTGTGCAGATATGAAGGTTTGAGAGAGAGTGACTGATGTAGAGGGGGGTGGGGGTGGGGCACGGTTCAATATTTTGAAAAAAATAGAAATGTGAAGTCCTACCAATACACTGCTGAGGAATTGCTTAGTGCCATGGAGACCTTGCGGAACAATCTCTGAAGCAACATCCAAAACATCATGCTGTGCCTTTTGTCTTATCTTCAGCTGAGCCAAAAACACGCAACAGTCAAGGCAGAGAAGCATTGATTTGGTAAATTGAAGTGTTTACAGTTGTGCAATATGGGGACCAAATGTGCATTATTTATGTACACAATCATAAGTGAGTTGATTAATTCTCGTTTCTGTTTTATTGATTTGTTATGTCTTTAGGGCTTGCTAACCCTCTTTTTCATTATGGCAAAAGTAGAAGTTAAACCGTTTTATTCAGAACAGAACTTGTTTTTATTTTATTGCACATTGATGCCACCACTGTGCCTCACTTATCCCTAACTTCATTATTTCAGCAGAATACCAGAAGAATCTCATTCATTTAATTTTAAAACCATACTTGATCATTTTGAAGTGTTTTGTTTTTTATTTTTTTTATTACATTTAATTTAAGATATATTGTTGTGCACAATATATAGCGTGTATTCTGTTTGACAGAATTGCATTTTCCAAAGACAGTTCATGGTCGAACATGAACCTTCTTTTTCAGAATTTCTTTTATTCTTGTTTTGGTTTTTTGTCATGAGGTGAAGAATTCCATAGTCATACATGAAAATTATTTAAAGAGCACTTATGCAGCAATAATTATTTACAGTGACTTTAAAAATACATTTGTTTGTCAGACATTTGTAGGGGTTTATGATAATGATAATCTTTATTTATCTGATTTTTATTTTGTATGGGTTTAAAGGGGATTTGATTTATATCTTGAAACTGTGACTATATTTTATACTGTTTGTTTTATAGATATAAACAGGCACTTTCAATCAATAAATTGATAAATCATTTTATTGAAAGTGTGAAGTTGAACTTATTTTTTCCTAACTGCCACTTATATCATATTCTTGTCATTGATTATAAAAAAAACAAGCCTCCATTACAATTTATTATTTAAGTTCGGTTTGGTTTATGAATCTCTAAAAAAAAATTAAAGAATGACTTTAGCTCAGTAAATGTCTTTTATTTAAATGTAGTGGTTAACAGACCCTGACCTTCTGGATTACCTCAACTCAATGCCTTTGCACATTTACAGACTTATTAACTTATTTTTCATAATATTAAAACATATGAGGCATACATAAGGAAAACATATGACAATAAGCTACACAAGTCTTAACAGTCAAATATGATTTACCTGCCAGTTATTCAATTAAATGATAAAACACTATCCCTATAAAATACCATCAATAGGGTTATTCTGCTACATTAAATATTTGAGTCCTTTTGTGTATGACTTAGAGGAATCTGATGTTCCCATACACTAAAATATGTATGGAAGAGGATAAGGGCCACTGGTGGAAAAAAAAAAGTTTCAAGTCAAATCTTTTTTTGTTATTATTTTTCTGAGAAAAATAACTCACTCAGAATTCTGACTTTAATCTCTGACTTTAATCTCAGAATTCTGACTTTAATCTCTGACTTTAATCTCAGACTTTAATCTCAGAATTCTGACTTTAATCTCTGGCTTTAATTTCAGAATTCTGACTTTAATTTCAGAATTCTGACTTTAATCTCAGAATGCTGTTTTTAATCTCAGAATTCTTTTTTTAATCTCGGGATCTGTATTAATCTTAGAATTCTGACTTTTTTCTCATAATAATAATAATAATAATAATAATAATCTAAAAAAATCCTCTTCCGTAGTTCCCTTAAGTTTTTGTAAAGAAAAAAAAAAGTTTGCGCACACGCAAATTTAACGCGATGACGTCATTCCCATGCTCTCCTCTCTGCTTGTTGTGGCGTCCTCACTCTCTCCGCACCACCCGTCTCTCCGTGCTGCTGCTGGAGTTAGCTTGAGGGAGCTGGAGGAAGGTTTCCCTGTCGTGACAACCCGTTTATACAAACTTTTACTAGTCTAGGTTGTGCCTGATAGCCAGAGAGAGATTTTCACTCTTGTTTTCGATGCATGGGAGTGCCCTGGGAGCGGCGACGGGAGAAGGTAGGTCTTTGCTGCTGCCGCCTCCTCTGCTCTTCTCTGGTCCGTCAGAGCTTTCAGTTCAGCCCGGCCCGACTACCGCAGTGCTGCCGTCAGAAGTGAAGCAGACTAGGAATGTAGGCCTGGGTAACTTTGTAACATACAGAACGCGACGTGGATTCTACCTTCGTGTATTTCACTGTGTCTTGGACCGCGTGAACCTAGGATTTCTGAATCTTATAAGTGAGTGCCAGCGGTGCTGCGGCCGTGGTGTGTCATACATGGTGACTTCATACCTCTGAGTGTGTGTGTGTGTGTGTGTGTGTCTCTGTGTGAGTGTGTGTGTTTTAGAGTGGGCACACCGCGTATGGACATTATAATTCCCTGTGTTACTCCTACTTATGTGACTGTATTCCAGTCCCTATACCTTTCTTACTGACCTACACTAATGTCACTGTTCTGCAAATGAATGACATTTCTGTGGGCCGACTGAGTGAGCTCATTTCTTCAATCCGTCACCGTGTTGGTTACCACGAAAACAGGTGGAGATGTGATGAAAAGCTAATGCTAGTGCTGTATTTCACATTCATCTTGTCACGGTTGAGGAGAAATGAGGAGGACTAAAGATGGCAGATACAAAATAAAACTGTTTAATAAAAAAAACTTACTCTGAACAGGAATCACTGGAGGACAGACACATGAGGAACACGCAGGAGGGCAGACATACAGTGATCTGACAAGAGACAAGGGAAACAGAGGATTAAATACACAGAGTAATTAACACAGGTGTGGAGCACAGGACACAGGTGAAACTAATGAGGCTAATCAACAAGGAGGGCAACACAAGGGCAGAAAAGAACTAACCTGGAAACACAGGGGGATTCAGAACTACAAGACTAAGAAACACCAGAAAGCACAAAAGAGACATGGACCACAAAACACACAAGGGACAAAAGGATAACTAACACAGGAGAAACCAAAGCATGAAACACATGGGATAACTGAACTAAACATCAACTCATGGCACATCTAGTTTATATGGCGTGGTATGTCAGAGGCAGGTTTCGGCTTGTTGACACATTAGTGCACCAAGTGAGCCCGGGATCAGTCATGTCATGTCTTCAGTCTGGAGCATGTCAAAGTATAGAGATGGGATTTATGGCTCTTTGAAGGGAACCGGATCTTGAGGAGCCGTTCCTTTCAAAGAGCTGTTCAAAAGACTGGCTCTTTGGCTCATTGTTATATTTATTTAATTTTTTAGAAGTCAACCAGGGGTAACTCATTTTTATCAAGGCAACAATCACTGGTAGCAGTTATATAAAATAAGATTAGGATCAGAATAATTCAACGTCACACATCCCATCAATATATATACTCTATTGGTGGAATTATTCTGAAATATTGATTATAATTTAATTTGGCATTGTAAAAATTCCATAAGATGGTGCCATGTCCCCATGCTTCGACAGTGAGATCACTATTTTGAATTTTCCCTCACTTAAAAACTTTGTGGCGCTATAAAAACTACACAGGCTACAGATCATTTCCATGCAAAACAACTTTACTGTAACATTATCCACACAAGAACATTTTAACAATACAGAAAAAAAATTCAGCAGTAAATTAATGTCTTCACTTCAGTCGGTGGCGCGACTAATCTCCTCCCCTAAGTTAGCTGCGAATATATAGGTGCGTTCACATGCATGGAGCGTGCTGTGTGACAATTCATACTCGGGCTGTTTTCGAAACAGCCTGCTACATACTACCTACTAATGTAGTATGCAGTAGGTATGGCCTACTACATACTGCGTTGGAATTTAGTATGTAGTATGACTGTTTCTGTTGGATCTTTGTTGTAGTATGCTGAGATGTCACTGAATTTCCGGTTTTGGAAGCGGAAGTAAACAGGCAAGCTGATAGCGAAACTGCTTTTTTAGCATCACTTATGATTTAAAAGGTTAAGAAGTGGTTTATATGGAATTTAATAATTTCACAGCACCTAAAACTGAGTTCCCCCCGTCAAAAAAAAAGAGAGGAGAAAAGAAAAAGCTGAATGAGCGCTGTGCATTGTGGGAAACAGCACGCGAGGCAGACTGGTCCGATGCATACTGTGAAATTTTTCCCGGATCAGTAGACATCCGGGGAGTTTTGGCATACTGCAGATTTTGCTCTTGTTCACATACTACTTACTACAAACTGAATTTTGGCCAAATCAGTACGTACTGCTAGTATAGTAGGCGGTTCAAAACAGCCTTGGAAATGGCATTGGTCGTTCACGTGAAGGCAATGTGACAACTCAGACTCATGGGGCATGCAGGTGACACGTAAAGGCAGCGTGGGCAATCTGCATATAAAACGTCTTGCAACTGCGAATCGGTTCTCATCGATCACTTAAAAGAGCCGTTCAAAAGACCGACTCGTTCGCGAACGTCACATCTCTAGTTGGAGCATGTCAAAGTATGCTGTTGTTGCTAACAGCAGAGTGGCATTATACACAGTATGGTAACCACAGGGAGCTATGAGTGTGTGACATGTTTAGAAGCTTGTCAAGAGCAACTAATATATACCTGGCATCTCATTAGATAAACACATCTTCAGCAATCCATCCTCTTCAGGACACTAGTGTCACATTCTCCTCTCTTGTGCAGCAACAGCCTACATGTAGTCTTATTATTCGCCCCTGCGTGTTTTGTAACTCTGCAACATGAGGATGAGATGCTGAATCTCCAGGCCATGCTAATCTGATATCATAGCTAGCTCACTGACTCTCATCCCGCTGCCAACCCAGAGCCAAGGCCACATCAGACCCGAAGGCTGGACTTGACTGGACAGTGGTCATAATGAGTTTTGAGGATTGTGATTGTTTGCGGCAAGGTCACTTCTGTTACCAAGTCCTTGATGTGAACCAGTGTTGAATGAATCACATGCCTGTATAAAGTAGGGGCCAGGATGAGAGAACATTATAGAAATGGTTTAACTGTTCTGCTTGTAAGGTCAAGTGTTTGTCAGTGTATCCTTATTTTATAATTGTGTGATAAGAAAATGTAAAGAATTAAGTGAAATTTAGAGTACTTCAATTAGCATACAATAATTAATTGAGAACGATTAAGAGCCCTGCAGAGTGAGGGGAAATCTATGAATTTTTGGGGTTAATTTGTGGGTTGCTCATTTGCTTTCTCACCTGATATTATTCATCCATCATTGTAGGAATGGTATTAGAAACTCAGAATTGCATTGCCAAAGTGTTCATCTTTATTACACAAGGCACAGACCCTCTAAATGTGGTTAATGGGGAAATATAATCCACTAAGGACAAAACTACTTGTTAAATAAAATGTAGTTTGGACCAGTTTAATGGAGTGAATTTATCTGACATACTTTTAAATATTAAAATCCCAATAATTATTAACATGTTGACTTACCATCTCCAGGAATTTAAGGATTCTTCTTAAATTAAGGATATAAATGTACAAATGTAACTTATCATAATATCAAAAAGTAACTTTTCTTCCTGTTAAATCTTCAATCTGTCTTCTGCCTTATAAACAAAACAACCACCTATTTATTTCAACACAGTAAGTAGTGTCATTGTACACAAGCATGGTGTAAGTTAAAGTGCTCTTGTGTGTAGCCTTAATGACGTTTGGGAAGTAGAGACTAGTTAATTACAGCACTCTCTAAAATAGGTCAGTTTTTACCCGAGGAGCGGGCTGTTAACCAGGCACTTCAGATACAGTATATTGTGAATGATCAGGTTGTGGAGAATCATCTGCTGAACAAGATCACTGTATAACAGCAGTCAACGTTATTTATTTATTAATACAAAATATCAGGCAATGTGATTGCTCTGCTATGACTAAGATGTGGTCACATCTGAACTAAACACAGTGGATTAAGTGGCTTAGCTTGTGTTGTTTTTATGTGTTTCACCGAAAGCTTCAAATGGGCTTAATTTCCCCTCGAGACATTTACTTTTAGAGGCACTAATCAGATCCTTTTTTTGAATTTCAATACATTTCTCAACAGCTACTGAACAAATGTATAGATGTGGTGCCAGTGTGACTTTTTGATTTAGTTTGAAGCACTGTTTTATTCATATCAGGCACAGCTAAGGACTTAGGATTAGGGCCACTGAAAAAAATAATTAAAAATAAGGTCAATTTTTTTTTTATTATTATTCTTGGAAAAATGTCATATTCTGAATTTAATCTCATAATTCTGACTTGTGACTTTAATCTCAGAATTGACATTTTTTCTCATAATAATAATATATATTTTTAAATGTGACCTTAATTTTATTTTGTTTTCTTTAGTGGCCCTACTCCTCTTTAGTAGACTTGTCATGTTTTTTTCACTGCATGTATCATTGAGTCAATAACTTCCTGTTAACTCACCTGTAGCTCCTTAGTAACTCCCTATGGTTTCACTTTACTCTTTTGTAGTTCTCAGAGAGAATGACTTTATTTCCCAGTAAGTCTGTTGTAACTCTCCAGTAACTAACATTTAGTGATGTCATGAATGAGGTGACGGCAGTGAATTGGCAGAAGAGAAGAAGGTGACAGCTGCATAATACAGAAGAACTGGATCCCTGATAGCAGTGAAAAGAAGCAAATAGATGCAGAAGTCAAAAGCAAAAAGAAAGAGAGAAAAAGCTGTTCAAGTTTATTGTACTGAGAGGAGAGGAAAGGTGGAGGATGCCTCAAGTTTGCTCAGAGAGTTTCACTCACCTGCAAGGGGTGGGCTTAATGGAGTCCTACCTGAGTGCCTGAGACTTCTGCTGGTGCTCACATGGCAGAGGTTTTATTGAGGGCTAGAGAAGAGAACTGAAGCTGACTGAAAAGACCCAACTGATGTTACTGACACCGGGGCTGTTGCTGTTACAGGTCCAGTCATGTTAACAAGAATAAGTGTCTGTTTAGAATAAAATCTGAAACACAAGCTGGTGTATCGACATTTTAGGAAATGTGTTTTCTTATACTCTAATTTCACAGCTGCTCTAGAGCTCTGTATATTTAATTTAAAGACTCAAACACATTAAATTGTTTAATCAGAATAAAACTAAACCAAAGCACAATGAATAAATACAAGAATCCTACACTTTCCCTCTTGGGGAATTTTCTATTCTTTCTTTAGTTGGTCAGATATTACGATGCATGGTTGTATGATGAGCTTGAACTAACGATTATCTCTGTACCACTGTACCTTGATAGCATCACTAATGTATCGTGTTGTGTTGCTCACTTGTGCTATCCTGTTGTATCGTTTTATTCGGTTTAGTCCATATTGTGTATGAGTGTGGTATGGTATCATACCATATTGTAAGCTGAGTCACTTGGGAATTACCACCCCTACAAGTAACTCCCTTAAATTTTAACAAACATTTTCCCCAGCTACTGGACACATTTGAGAGAGGTGCCTTGTTACTTTATGGATTTGCATGAAACAGGTGTCTTGTTTGGCACAGCCATGGCCTTATAAGCGTGTAAATACTAGGGGTGAGTAATGCCAAGAACCTCACGATCCGATACGCATCACCATACTTGGGTCATGATCATAGACTGTATAAAATATGGACACAGTATCCGTGACATCACCCATCTGTTCCTGAGCGCTGGTTTGAAGCCAATTGACGGGCAGCAGCCATATTAGAAATGCGGAACTCAACCAGGCAGAGTGTGACGTAAAGAGGCGAAGTTTGAGCCTCCTAGCCAATAGCTATGTGTTCCCGTCCGGGAGTCAAGTCAGTCATGTCCTTATTTGGGCAAAAACTCGTAATCTTAATATCTTCTGAACCGTTACGTTCGAAAAAAATTCACCCCCTGTACAGTGTGTGCCGATAGAGAAATTAGCTATATTAGAGCCAAGACGTTTTTGAACCAGACTGTAAACAGGTTTATTAATTCTGCAAAGATCGTCTTTTTTGAATGGGTGTCCTATGTGGTTTCTGGTGTTTCTGCAGCCAGCCTCAAGCGGATTCTCAATGGACTGCAGTTTTTAATACTTCCGCATGGCTTCATGGTTGAGATCTGAGGTTGCCGCTTGGTCACGATATGATAGTATCACGATATCACAATATTGTGATATTGCGATATTCTACACAGTAAAGTAAGAAAAAAAAGAGATGGTGTATTTGTAAATCACACAATATTACTCAAAATTGAAAGGACAAATTAAGTCAAAACTATTGATTGAAAAAAAGCTTTTCTACTTTGTTTTTGAAATACTGAAGCCGTATTTTGGTTCCAACTCAGCTAAAATGTGAATTTTTATTATTACAAAAATATTGATATTAAGCTTTGAAATATCAATATCATATTGGAGGTCAAAGTATCGCAATATATTGCTGTATCAATATATTTTCACACCTCTAGTAAATACTTGAAGAAAGCTGGCTTGCATGTACAATCAAATAATATTTCTCAAAGAATATCTTTCAGTCTTTCTAAGATATCTTATTGGAGGCCACAGGGATGATGGAGTAAAGCAGAAAAGGCCCAAAGGAGTGAGGGAGTGTCGGGAGTGTAAAGTGGTGACAAAGGAAGATAAGCCGAGGAAAATGGAAAGAGTGAGGGAAGCAGGGAGGAAGTAAAGGTCTTTGCAGCCCCCCCTTTGGGTGTAGTGAGAGAGCCAGCTGGAAGTACATGTGAGGAGGAGGAGAAAGAAGCCAGGGAGGAAGAGGAGGAGAGTAGATAGAGATGAGAAGGATTCATTTTTCTTCTGAGTAATAGTGCGGTGGCAGACCAACACCTACTACATCTGAAGATCCAGTGTTTGTGCTTTAAGGCAACACAGAGAAGAGAGAAAGTTGTACACTCAAGGGAGATTAAAAAACACTGCTGCTTGTGAAAGAAAAAGCAATTTAAAACAATCCAAAAATGGGAATATGAAACAAAGGCAAAGTGACAAGCAGAGACTCTGTGGGATTGGATTACACAAACAAATGAAGTCATCCTTAAGCACGGTGGAAAATACCTCAACAAGATGCATTTAATAACAAGTTAAATCACAGCTGTTGAAAAATAAACTGTCTGAGGTTTCATAGATGTGTGTGTGTGCGTGTGGGTGTGTGTGTCCGAAGAATATCACAGTCACAAACTGACCATGATTTTGTTTCCCCTCTGGACTAGTCATTTCAAACTGCAGGCAGTAACAGTCCAGTCTGTCAGCTGACAGCTGGCCCTCGACTTACTGCTGTAGCTCACTGCTCACTCACTGCAGTTCTTTATGGTGCTGTCACAGAGTCAAGGCTGAGACTAAGTATCTTAACAATCCATGCAGCTTAGAGGTGTTTTCTCTGGGTCTCTATTCGATCATAGCGTCCCTCCTGCTGTGTTTTCTTTTCAGCACTCTCTGACCGTGAAATCAGGAGAGTGCTGGCATGCTTGTTGCTTGTCAAAAAGAAAAGGCTAAAATAATATCAGACTCCGTTTAACCTGTGGCTGTTTTCTGAAGGAATGACAAAACAGCCGTGACTGCTTACCGTTGCATAGCTACATAATTGTGTCCTCGCCTACGCATATGCACACACAAACCCTGGCCAAGAAAAATACTCCTCCACTTCCTGCCTGAGGAATCGATGATAGCAGACATTTCCCTCTATCAAAACACCAACACATCATGTTCTAGCATCTATTTACATGTACCAGTTAGCATATGATCATGCTGATCCCTGCACACACTCTTGATGCGAAGCTGGATGCAGATCAAACTCCAATAAACATGATTTGGCTCAATGCTTGCCTGCATCAGTGTGTGATGTATGATGTGTTTAGTGAGCATGAATGTGTCAGCATGAGTTTAGAGATGGCAGTGACAGCCTGAGGAACTCCAAGCTGCCATCTGCCTCTGCTCTAGCCCCCCCTTCAAAACATTTACAGCATCGACTGCTACCTCTGATGAGCAGACTGGGCAGGGAGCGATTGGTTGGCAATTAACTGGGCTGAAATAAGGAAGTGATGCCAGGCACTAACAGGATCCATATTAGGATCTGCATTCACTGTGGGTCATTTGAGTCATTCAATGGATGCGAACACATTCCCTTTAAACGTGTCATATCATCATTACTCTGTTTTACGTTATTAATGTGCTATAACTTGTTTACCATTCTGCATGGTCATTGAGAAAAATGAGATAGTGGTTCCTTGATTGAAGTTGGCTTTGATATAAGGTATTATAACCGTTGTTAACAGCCTACCGGACAATCTGAGGGCTGCACAGAGAATAAGCATTTTCTAGAGCAAACTCAAGAACTAACTTTTTAGTCTCGCTTTAAACTGAGTTTCATTCTTATAACAGTTTATTTATTTATTTATTTATTTATTTATCAGTTAGTTAAAATGGTAGTCCCTTTTTATTCTATATTATTTATTTTTTAGTATAACATCTTATTTTCCTTTATGGTTATTATTTTAGTGTTTTTATTATCTTAGAAATGTATTTTATTGTATTATTTATTATTTTTAAGTATAGCATCTTATTTTCTTCCGTGTTGCTTATTATTTTTACCTCAGTGTTTTCTCATTGAGATATCATGAGAGCATTCCTCAGTTCGTTCAGCAACCTCTTTTTTATTTTCAGTAATTCATTTTTTTTTTCATTAATATTTTTTTAATTGTTTTTTTATTATCTAGCTCAACTTTTAGGTCCCTTTTATTATATTTCATTTATTTATGTACTGTAATATTATTATATTATTTAAGTATAGTATCTTATTTTGTTTTAATGGTTAATATTTGATTGTTTTATTATTTTAGAAATTAATTTATTTTGGGATTTTAATTTCCTGTGTTGAGTTTTAACACCTTAGGTTACCTCCAGGTGTTTCCTCATTAAGATATCATGACAGTGTTTTCCTCAATTCGTTCAGCAACTTCTTTTTTATTTATGTAGTTTTTATTTTATTCTTTTTGTTTTTATTACTATTGTTTCCATATATTGTGTTCTTACCCTTAGGATTGTGGGGTGTTTGGTGTTGGGGCTGGGATCTTTTCTTATTTATTCTATTTAGGTTTGTTTTTAGGTACAGCACTTTGTGTTACAATGTCATTGTATGAAAAGCGCTTTATAAATAAAGTCTGATTGATAGATTGTTTTCCCCTCTGTTTCTGTCTAACCCTCACCCCTCACCCTGCAGACAGTGCTGGTGGTCCTGACTGTCAGCAGGATGAGTGAGCAGAGGGACAGTTTTACAGTGTTCAGGTGGGAGACTCCACCTTCACTGTGCTTAAGCGCTACCAGCAGCTGCGCGCCATGGCTCTGGGGCCCAAGGCATTGTCTGGTAAGGGACTGATTTTTTGGGGGGCACGCTGCTCTCACCTGCCCAGTGTTCATTTTGAAGTAACTTTCGCCTAATATTGCAATCATGTCAATGTGTCAGTCTGTCTCTCTTTCCACATTAATCCAAAGCATGATAAACACTAGCCAGAGTCACTTTAGTAGCTTGAAATTTCAAGGAGAAATGACAAGAAATTATAACCTATTTTTTTATCTGTTTGATGTGAGATAGCTTTACTCTGCTGAAATGATCTTAACATGGTAACCTCCGTCTCTTTTTTTCCTCTGTACAATGTTTGAGCAGCTCTGCTCTAGATACAGTCCTTGGTATACTGTGGCAGTACAAAGCTGTGTCGGCCCTTCCAGAACCAGACCCATGCTAAACGTGCCTACAGGTGAGCTGGTGCTGCTAAAATGTGTCAACCACAAAAATGTAAGACTTTTATTCAACATATATATTTATGATTTGTATGATACGTCCCAATAGAACACAAACTCAGTAGTCAATATGTACATTTAAAGGTTTTGTTAAATTATACCTACTTTCCATACTGGTCCTTTCCGAGCATGTTTCCATTGTACGTTATGGGGGAGTAATCCATGGTCATGTTATCTGCAGAAGTGTGTGACCAAGTTTATGTGCTGCTTTTGTGAGACTTCAGTACCCACAATTAATCTGGTGTTGACTAAAGTAACAGTAGTGTTAGTTCATAATACCTCCTTTGTGTTTCCGTGGAGGGAGAGTTATAACTTAGATCAATGTAACTTAAGAAACCCATTCTATTTTATTGAATCAGACATGTTAGGCCTCATGTTGGCCTCAAATAAAGTTTGGAAATGTATTTTTGCTTGTAACAAGTACAGTAAACATTGTTTCCCATTACTTACAGCTTGTTGGAGCATGGTAAAGGTCTCATTGTAACCAACATAACTATTCTACCATCAATAAGTGTGTACATGTACATGTAAGCTACTGAAAAGACCATATTTAAACTATGCTTTCAACTCCTTTCCCTGCCCTCTGTAACATATGCTCTATGTTTAAGATGGGAGTATTTTCACACAGTTAAGCAGTCATCTTTTTTTGTGACAAGCAATACAAGGTGTAAGCCACATGTTTTGTTTCAGAGTCATATATGAAAACTTTAATTGTCTTTTAAGGTAAAGACTTAATTGATTAAGTGTTCAAACATGAGACAAAGAAGGAGGTACACTTGCTGTGATGTGAAGGTAATTTACTGCATAGAGTGACTGTATCCTGACAAATCTACTGAGCTCTCTGTCCTCAGCTGGCCAGCTCTCCACAGGGAAGTGGATGTAGATGGGAGAGTAACAGAGTGGACTAATGGCCTGTCTTTCTGCCTGCAGATCATCCGTCTGATCAATGTGTTCACGCCTCAGAAGTCCCTGGAGGAATTCCAGGATCTGTGAGTGGCAGTGGAGTGGGTTTTGGCTCCAACAATCTACTCAATTCAGGGATTTTAGCTGATGCATTTTCTTTCTCTTTGTTTTCTTACATCTATGAACATCCATCATCTACCTGTCAACCTCCTCTACTGCAATGCACTACGCTGCACTACTTTCAAATGCTTCTCTCCTATCATTTCTTCTTGTGTGTGTTATTTGTATGACCTTCTTCAACTCTAACTTTAACTGACTGTCTCTGGTTTATCGATTGTATCCATTACTTTATAATTCCTTTTTGTATTCCTCCATCACATCTTTAATTTCTTCCATGTCTCTTAGGTATCTGGTGATGGAGTTAATGGATGCGAGCCTATGCCAGGTGATCCACATGGACCTGGACCATGAGAGGATGTCTTATCTGCTCTACCAGATCCTATGTGGCATCAGGCACCTGCACTCTGCAGGCATCATTCACAGGGTAACAAGAAAAGCAATACACGTGCTGTGGCGTCAATAACATGGCCAGTACATTTTCTACGTACAGCAAAAATATCTTAAAGAGTGATTCAGTATCAGGCTGATGAGCAGCATGTCACTCCCTTCTCCTGTAAAACATTTCAGATGTTTTAAGTAACCAGTCATAAGCCTGTTTTTTGCACCTGTCCACATCCAATAATGATGTGACAGTTAAACTCAGGAATACAGTTGACATCACTGTGTTTAAGGGGAGGTGTTAATTAAAGGATGACAGATTTATGAGCTGCAGTAGACTAACTGTTGGGGCATTTCATCAAGTATTGAAAGATTGTAACTTTATAGCATATATTCTTCTATTGTTAGTTCTATTTAGCCAATAATTACTTTTATTGTAGATTGACATTATTTACTTTAGAATGTTGGGCTCTTTACTGTTTTGCCTCTACTATTTGATTGCAGTAACGTTCATTTAACTTCTCTCCTCTCAGGATCTGAAGCCCAGTAATATCGTAGTGAAGTCAGACTGCACTCTAAAGATCTTGGATTTTGGCCTCGCTAGGACGGCCTGCACTAACTTTATGATGACCCCCTACGTGGTGACCCGATTACTATCGTGCCCCAGAGGTCATACTGGGTATGAAGTACAAAGAGAATGGTAAGGACGTCTTCCAACACAAGTTTAAATGATCATATTTCTTTTAAGGTGTTAGTATAAGCTAAGAGGCGTAGATAAAGGTTTTGAATCCACTGCTAAATGCAGGTTATCATACAAATCTTCAATTGGACATCAACAAAGATATTTCAATGATTTTTAAACTGTAAAGAGTCTCTGCTGTCAAGTTGTCATGAAATGTTGCCTCCCAAAGCACCTTCAAAAATAACAATAGGTGTGGTTCACTGTGGAGGAATGAGTCAGCATTATCAGCTGAAATTTGTTTATTACACACTCATTTGAATATAACATGGACATGTCAGTGAGTATACACAAAGGTATTTGAAAATCCAGTGGAGAGGAGCAAATGATGTAATTAATAACTAACAGCAGCATCATTAGGTACCTTGTCTGACAGACTATTGTTTACAGTCCACAGCTGAGTTTGAGTAAGCAAAGAAGCACATTAGAGCTGAACAGATGGTGCAGGCTGTTAAAAATAATAATAACTTTTAAAAAAAACTGCCTCAAGGACACAGTCATAACTCTGTGATCCACTATCTATCAGACTTTAGGTTGGTTAATGTGGATCCAAGCATTACAGGTACTGGAGCCATATTGAACCACTTTGGATCATTGTTATTTTTATCACCAATATCTGCTGAAAATGTGAAAACCAGGGAAAAGAAACCAACTCAGCATCCAGCTTCTCAGCAACTCATTACTGGACTCATATGCTTTCAATCAATCAATCAATCAATCAATCAATCAATCAATCAATCAATCTTTATTTGTATAGCGCCAAATCACAACAAACGTTATCTCAAGACACTTTTACAAACATAGGAGGTCTAGACCACTCTATGTCAAATTATTAACAGAGACCCAACTTCAAGACAAGGTAAGACTCAGTCTGACCCCACCTTAATCCATCATGAGCATTGCACCTCGCAGTATTTAGCTAGTTACAGTGGTGAGGAAAAACTTCCTTTAACAGGCAGAAACCTCAGGCAGAACCAGACTCATGTTAGACAGCCATCTGCCTCGACCGAGTTGGGTCTTGAAAGACAGATAGAGGGAGTAAGAGAGAGAGGTGATAGTGATGAGACGAGTAGTAGAAGCTGTTGCCACTGGAGTCTAGCACATCCGCAGCAGGAGGATGCCTATGGCAGCTCAGAGGGACCTATGAGACAAGGGAGCGCAGGGACTCCAGAAAGGTCTATGGTTAGTAACTTTTAATGGGACAGGCAGAGTTAAAGTAAGTGAATGAGGGGGTTGGGGGGAAGTGGTGGGAAGTGGGTGAGATAGGATCCCAGTGTGTAAGTGCGCCAGTTCCCCCGGCAGTCTAAGCCGAAAGCAGCATAACTAAGAGCTGGTCCAAGCCTGAGCCAGCTCTAACTATAAGCTTTAAAAGTTGTTTAACGGTGAATACAGCGACATTCATGTTTCATTTTTGTTTATTCTTTATATGTTATTTCACTGAATGTCCCAAACCTACAACTGCTCCACTACAGTGGACCTGTGGTCAGTCGGCTGCATAATGGCTGAAATGATCGCTCACAAAGTCCTCTTTCCTGGAAAGGACTGTATCCTTTGCTGTTTCTCTCTTATAAGCTGTTTTCTCTCGAGTGGAGCCAGGAGACCCTGCAGTAGATGTTGTTGTTTTTATTAATTGGGAGTTAGAATTTCCCAAAAGAAATAAATATTAGTAGCTGTATATGTTTGAACAATTATTTCACTGCACAGATCAGAATAACAGGAAGACTTGCAACTCTACAATGACACTAATTACCTAGAAGTGTCAGTTTGTGTTATTATGAAGCGGCTCCCTCTGGTCTAAAAATATGAGTCTGATGCAGAAGTGTTAAAGCTGCAGTTCATCGAGAATCCACTTGAGGCTGGCTGCGGAAGTATCGGAAGTCACATACACATGAATGGGAAAAAGACGATCTTTACAGCAGAAATAAACATGTTTACAGCCTGGTACAAAAGACGAGTGTAGTCTGGATAGCTAATTTCTCGATCAGCACACACTGTGAGGGGGGTGAATTTTTTCTAATGCGGCAATTTTGAAGATAATGAGATTACGAGTCTTCCAATGAGCTGACTGCGGAACACTGTAGCTGTTGGCTAGGAGGCTCAAAGCCCGCTCTTTATGTCACACTGGCTCGACAGCAGCAATATGGCTGCCGCCGCCGATTGGCCTCAAAGCAGCGCTTCAGAAACAGATGGGTGACGTCACGGATACTACGTTCATATTTTATACAGTCTATGGTTACCACTCACTATAATCTGTTTACAAAACACAGTTAAGTTGTTGATCTCTTCTCTAGCTTCCTTTAAGCAGGTGAATAAAACATCACTAGAACTAGGATTACAAACTGGAAAACGTCAGGGCATTTTAATGAAACAGAAAAGTCTTTTAGCCCATTCAAGAGTGTAACCACCCTGTCAGAGCCGGGACAGTGAACAGTGTTGCTTGTCCAAAATTTGAATTTATGATTTATGCATTGTGCTCGCAGCTTCGACTGACAGCGGCCTGTATGATCTGGAAACCTTATCAGAGCTGTTTCAGCTTCAGTGAGACTGAAATCGAGGGAGGAGAGGAGTTAATGGCTGTTTGCTTCACATATAGGCTCAGCTCAGAGGGAGAGAGATAGAGAAACTACGCTCACTCTGCTGAGCACACACACTCGGGGAAAGTGAGGCAGAGAGCAACAGCTGTGTAAACTGATAAGCAGAAGCGCGGAGAAAAGGCCTGGGAGGCTGTGTCTGCTTCCCAAGCCAGACAGTGAAAAGAAAGCCAGCCTGAAGATGAAGATGATGAAAGCAGCAGGCCTCAGCCAGAGGATGGACCAAAATAACCATGGTCTTTTGCATTTCAATGTCTGTCAAATCGTGATGCATGTTCTTCATCTGTACAGTGTTTAGGAGTCATTTTACTCTGTATTTGGTGAGCATTGTATTACGTTATTGATGTTTTTAAAATATTCTTCCTCTGTGTGTGTGTGTGTGTGTGTGTGTGTGTGTGTGTGTGTGTGTGTGTGTGTGTTTGCCTGTGTTTGCTTTGTTCCCAGTGGACATCTGGTCAGTGGGGTGTATCATGGGAGAGATGGTAAAGGGCAGCGTCATCTTCCAGGGCACAGACCGTATCCTTCATTGCACTCACTCTCACTGTGACATTTAGCCCTTTTGGTCTTTCTCCTGACATCACACTTCCATTTAGCACAAATTAGTTCATTCATCTCAACAGTTTCCCTTGTCTTGTGTTTATTATATACAACACACTTGCTGGTCAAGACATTTCTCTTTTATGTCCTCTGAAAGTAACATGTCTAACTAACTTTTATTGATTGTTTATCAATGGAGTTGTATTACAAGCAACTTTAACCCCCAAAATTAAAGAGGGAATGAAATCATCGCAACTCCCTCTCATTTGCATTTCTATTTTTTCTCTGCGTGTAGTAGGTTTGGTCACTTCTTAACCACCTTCTTTCAGTGACTTTCTTTTTATTGCTGTCTTTGTCCATCATCACCTTGATGTTAACGTCATAGGCTTTTAATATGCGGTAACCATGGTGAGGTTGCAGTGAAATTGAGCTCATACATTCATGTTACTTTCTGGATACTTCAATAACTTAGTCTATCCTCTGACTCTTCTACAAGCCCCATTCTAGAAAAGATACCAGCAATACTCCGCCTCAGCTACTCTGTGCTATTTGTTATCACACTAACATGCTATGCTCAGAGCAATCTGGTAAATATTGTTCCTCCTTAAGATCAGCATGCTTGCATTATCATTGTGAGTTTGGCTTGCTAACCTTAGCAATTAATGTAGCTCAAAGTTAAGTGCAACATCATAGAGCCACCAGTGTGGACTGTCCACTGTTGTTTTGATCTTCTCTGAGTGTTGTGGAATTTTAAGTGAAGTAGATCATTCATGCCCATATTGCTCAATATCTGCTTATAAAATGTCTTCTCAGTGATTCATACCTTTAGTGCAGCAGAATTTCCCCTAACAGTTCTGTCGTGCAGACATTGACCAGTGGAATAAGGTGATTGAGGTTCTGGGCACGCCCAGTCTGGAGTTCATGAATCGACTGATGGAGACCGTTAGGAACTACGTGATGAACAAGCCACAGTATCCTGGCGTCAGCTTTGCTGAGCTTTTTCCGGACTGGGCCTTTCCTTCTGACTCGGAACATGACAAACTAAAAAGTAAGAATCATCAACACGGAAACTCTGCTGTTAAACTTTAAATAGAGTAAGTCACATTTTCAGAGAAGGGGAACTTAAAAAAAGATGGTTTTTGGTATTATAGAAGTGAAATAAGATTTGACCACACAAAGCTACAAGGATACAGAAGCAAAAAAATGTGACCTTTATATAACCAGTCCAGAGATTGACCATGCAAGTCAAATGTTGTTCTGCCCTCATCTTTGACATTTAGAGTTCAACGTCCCTTCACTGAAATCAGAGAACAAATCTTGTCGTTCCCGCAGATGTTATCAAACACAGAAAGGGAAGCGACCCTTGTCAGTAAGACTACTTTAATGAAGTGTTGCCATAAGTAAACACTTCTCTGTTGCCAGACAGCAAGTCAAGCGCGGGATCTGCTGTCCAAGATGCTGGTCATTGATCCTGAGTGCCGGATCTCTGTAGAAGAAGCCCTCAATCACCCGTACATTCACGTGTGGTACGACCCTGGAGAGGCGGACGCGGTGAGGACTCAGTTCCAGTGGTGGTGCACATCATGAATTCATCTGCTGAGTGATTATTTTCTGAAAGATTTACTTCTGTCTTTGATCACAGCCTCCTCCACAGATTTCAGACAAGCAGCTGGAGGAGAGAGAACACACGATTGAGCAGTGGAAAGGTAGGATGCACTGCCCTCTAGGGAAAAGTTTAAGCAATGCAGCTGAGTTCTTTTCAATTTATTTAACTAGAGAAAACTTCAGCCTGTTAATTGTTGAGTGACTTGTTATGCAAATCATTGAACTAACAGTCAGATGTATCTTTATTTTACTTTTCTGATGAAAACAATTAATGTGAAGAATACTGTATGCAGGTATTTCTGACCTTTCACAACCTTTTGAATTCTGCAGGGCTTTAGAAAAAAATCCATCACCTGCAGGCTGCATCCTGTACTAGGTTGTTAACTATTCCAGTCAATTTGTAACTGCTGCATTTCAAGCTGCAAAAATATGTCATTACTTTGTCACACTGGTAGTTTGACAAGTTTGTCTAGAGCATATACTTCTCATATTTTAAGATAAGACCAAGAACCAGGGGGAAACAATGTAACAACAACCAGGAACATTCAGAAGAAGTCATTAACAGCAATTTATGACATGTCTTACAGCTGATAGAAGAACCAGTGGTATTTTTCATTTAGCATTTTTAATATCTCTTGTCTGTGACATTTTTGTTTTCACAGAACTGATTTATGAAGAGGTGATTGACTGGGAGGAGAGGAACAAGAATGGATTGATGAAAGAAGATTGCTCAGGTACATAGATACACCATCCTCTCTCATCATCTGCCATGTTGAACACAAAGCTATTGTAGTGAGTGGAGTCAGTGTATAACTTGCCATACCTAGCTTTAGCTCAGTCATTGTTTCCTGGTGAAACATCACTGTTATTATTGTTGTTTTTAGTTAAGCTACATAAGCTTTGTTTCTCCCGCTCTGTGTGTGTGTGCGTGTCATGTTTTAGACGTGGTGTCAGCTTCGGCCTCGCAGTCCTCATCAGCCAATGACATCTCGTCCATGTCCACGGAGCAAACCTTGGCCTCGGACACAGACAGCAGCAGCATCGACACACTGACAGGACCGCTGGATGAAAGTCAGTGATTGCAGTCCTCCTCATGTGTCTGCCTGCATCAGTCCCCCCCTTCACATTTGCAATGTCCAAATATCAGAATACAATCATCTTTCTCTTTGCTGCCTCTCCCAATAATGTTAGATGATTTGCCCTTTCTATTCTTTTTGTCCTTTTTTTTCATTATTTCTCTCTAAACTTTTAAATAGGTCTATTTTTCTATTTTTTTTCAGTGTGGTGGATCTTGTTGATCCTCTTTAACGCTACACTTTTTTCTTTTTTTTATCGTTGCCCAGTTGTTGAATCCATCTTATCTGTCTGTTGGGTCAGAGTTCATTCTTCTACACGTGGAAATTGTTTTACTTGATCAAGTATATATGATAATGTTTGCATCCATATTGATTTTCAGGTTGTTTGCTCCCTTTGCCTGTATTTAATAGTTTTATTTTTTTAGCAATATTAAGTTGAGGTCAGAGGTTGTTGTAATCAACCAGAGCAGACACACTTTAACATAGACCACAGCTGCCTGCTGCTCTCATGCATGTTATGCCAATAAGAACAAAAGCTTAGCATAAGTCAATCACACCATGTGGTGTCCATCTGATCATCAAACACTCATCCAAAGTTTGATCGATCCTTTAGCTAGCTTGCTGTATTGCAGATCGCCACTATTGTGCTTCCACACAGTGTTTTTGAACTCATTAGCTGGAGTTATGACTATTTTGAGATTCTCCTCCAGACAGCTAGGGGGAGCTGAGGTTGCACTGTTACAGTTTTAGTTCCTGATATAATGTACTGTATGTAAAGAAGATGATCTGACAGTCATAGTGACTCTTTCAATAGTCATGGATAAGATGTGCTTGTTTTTGTTAATTAACTCAACATGCCAGAAGAACCACGTTTCAGTCAGCCCCATTTGACCCACGGTACTTACTAACAATGTATACATCAAAAGAACATCCTAATTGTGTAAATTTAGGAGCTGCAAAATGCTACATGTTCTATTTATTTTTGTGTTCTTGCAAAACGTTGCACAGAATCACGTGGAAGCTGAAGTGACTTGAGCCTCTTTTCAAAGCATTTTCAATAACATATCATTAGTGCATTGGCTGCTCTATTTCTAAACCATTCCGTTCATACAAAATTCATGAATCAGACATCATGTAGAATAAATATAAAGGCAGTAAAACACAATTAAATGTGTTTATCTTGCATGAAGGCATTAAAAATGCCAGTACGTTTCTGTAGTTCTTGCTATAAAGAGAAAACCGTTCAGGTCAATTCTTTCACTTACAGTACCTTGATGTTCTTGTTTCTGAAATCCTGTTTGGTGCCGACATCATTTTTGTTGTTGTTATGTTTTTGTTTTTGTTTTGTTTGTTTGTTTCGCTTTGTAAGCCTATATATATATATGAGTGTGCGTGTGTGTGTGTGTTATCAAAATGTATCGTGCAGCGCCCTCCTTTTTCCTTTGGATCATCCTTGAGGACAGCAGTGGCCTAATTGCAAAGGCAACACGATCGAGGGAGGGGGCCTCTCACGAAAAAGATGTGTTGTGATTTAAAAGGAAGATGAGACTGAGGAGTCCTGAATGAAAAATTAGACCTTGGAACTCAAGATGGAAATGTGAAAGATGGACCTTGGATATGGACTGTGGAGCTGCTTTATGCAGAACTGATTGCACAGTGTGATGGACATACAGAAATATGACACTACGGAGTCACTGAGGACTTGAAGCACTACTATGTTTTCTTTTTTCAAACCATGACCTTATTCTTTCAGTCATGCCTTAAATGACCAGAGGAGTGGCAAATTCACTCCCAAAAATCAGACAAGGACTGAGCATTGCCATGCTCAAGATCTGTGTGTTTACCATGTTACAACATGCTTCAATATATTCACTGTCAGTGTCACATTTTGTTCAGTTTGATTCTCCATTTATTTCAGAGATGTCCTGTGTGATTGCAATGAATACAAGATAATCACTTGGCCAGCATCTCTTTCCCTAAAGAAACTAATAAAGTGGACATCAGTGATACATTTTCTTTATTGATGTGAATTTGTCTCATGCTTAATGACAAAGCTTTGTTTCCTATTAGGAAAGTAAATATTCTGCATGAATGGAGACAAAAGACAGCCTTAATTTTGAATTCTAGCCAGTCATGTGCCATGTGTCCTTCTATTTGCACACACTGTCCATAATAACACACTATCTCTATTTATTTTCAAAAGCTTTTCACGATACACTCAGTCTTTTTTGCCTCATTGTTGAGCTCTCCAAAAGTGTCAAAGAACTGGTCCATCTCCTTCTGCAGAGTTGCATTCTGTTGCTCTGCGGCAGCCCTCACTCTTTCAGACTCCACAATCTTGGCCTGGACTACATGGTACCAGTGCCGCTGTTGAGCCAGGTTTGTTTTCAACCGCACCACCTCCACCTGCAGCTCTTCATTTCTCTGCTCCAGGCTGAGGGGGAAGACACAAGATGGAAGGAGAAGATTAGAAAAATGAGGGGTGACCACATGTCTGAGAACTGGCTTTTCACCAATGAAAGGAGAGGTCAGTGTTCTTGTAGTGAAACATTTGACTTAGCTAGTGTGATACTTAATGCTTCATTTAGTCGTTTTAAAGAGTTTGTTGATTATGTTAAATCTAAATATCACACTCCTTTTAGACTTTATTGCAGGCTAAGATGATCCTATTTTCTTCTAATGCCAGCAGCACCAGTGACCTTAAACAGTGACTTGTTCTATCTATATCAGTAGTAAATGAGGTATGTGTTGTGTCTAGGTCAGCAGCATGGCCCCTTAAATTAGCTCTCTTTCCAGTGTCATGAGCTGTTTCTATAGGTCAGACAGCCTGTGCTTCCTTTTCATTAAAGCTAAACTGCTCATAACCAACTAAGAATAATTGGAAGTGGACTTTTATGGTAGTTAAACTACACATTGTAAATTTGATTATTAGAACAGAAGTGTTTGATTATAATATAAATAAATGATCAAAGATAATGCTTCTGTCAGATTTCTGTACAAAGTTCCTCCTGGGGGAATTTTTAAAAGAATCTACCAGATCTAAACAGGATACAGGGTGAAGCTTGGGGTCAATAGAGTGACCAGAGCAGCACAGCTGAGTGGACACGGACACACACGCTCCCCGAGCCGGGAACATTGTGACCCTTCACTGGAAATACACCCAGGGGTGAAAAAATTCTCACAGACAGCTCAGTGAACTGAAAACTTAATACTGAAGCAAAAAGCATTGGCTAGTTAAATCTAGAACAATTATTTTCCTTAACATGGTGTACCTACATCTCAGGGACATGATTATGTGCATTGTGATGTTAAAAAATGAGAATTGCAATATAAAACAAATGTAACATTACCCAACTATTCGTTCCTCGTACTCCTCCCTCTGCCTCACTATTTGCTGTTGGAGACTGGTGAGGAGGCTGCGGAGGGCACTGGCTGAGGGGTCAGCCAGTGGCACAGGAGGGGGTACCCTGGGAAACCAAGATGGGTGCTCTTGGTGTTTGGCTTCAGCTGAGGGCCACAAAACCCTGCTCCCTGTTTGGGACAACTGAGGGGAACATGCTGCAAAACGATCCTCCTGCTTAGATCCACAGGATCCTGAGTCCAGCTCCGGATCCTGTTCATGCTCCTTGTCCTGGTCTGGATTATGGTCCTTACTAGCTGGACCAGCTTCAGCGAGGATGATCTCACAGGATGACCAGGTGCTTTTATCGTCCTCCATCAGTCCCTGGACCTGTTCTGGGGTCCATGCTCGGTACATCTGCTCCTGCATGTTCTCTGTGATGCTCATTTCCACGTCAAACACCTCTTGGATGCTGTCTGGGGTGACAGCTTCAGGGAGGTTATCATACACCGAAAGAGCACTCCTGTGCTCCTCGCTCTGAGATGGATTTGGACTGTGGTGGAGCTGAACTCCACAGTTACCTCCCCGAGTTCCTCCTCCTCTCACTCTGTTTACTTCTGGATCCAGCTCTGCTTCCCAGCCTGCTCTTCCCAGGCCTCTTCTCCAGCTGCAGTAGCTGTGATCTGGCCAGGCGCCAGTCCCTCGTCCCCCTCCGACCAATGAGGGAACCACAGCCACAGCTGGGGCCAGACCGGGCTGAGGGCTTCTTGGGCCTGGGAGTCTGGTTACAGCCGGACACACAACCCTGCTCTCCATATCCCTCTCCCTGGCCCTCCCTCGCTGGGTGAAAGGTGGGCAATTGTCGTACAGAGGGTCCGTGGAGCAAGAGCTTGCTGTGGTGGGGGTCTCAGTAGGAAGGCAGTGCAGCTCCATGATCCAACTAGGCACACATGGGGGTGCTGAGCGCCTTAGATAACCACCCTCCCCTCCTCTTCTTGCTTTAAATTTGGGATATGAGCCTTGGATTGTGGATCTGTGAGTGTGCTGAGGAGTTTGTGCCAAGAGCTGAGGTGTCACAGGGAGTGGAAGGTGCAGGAGTCCTCCTCCCCTTAGACTAGTTTCTGCTGTGCCCTCGAAGCTGCTGCCTAATGGTAGACAGGTTGTAGCCTACGTGTTTGCATGTGTGTGTGTCAGAGAGTGTGTGTGTGTGTGTGTCTTTAAGCAGCACTGACATCAGCTGTTACTTTAGCACAGCTTCTGAGGGAGGGACCAGGGTGTAATATAGTCTGGCTCATTCCTAAAGACAGTCACACATAACTGCACCCACAGAAATAGACAGTGGCCATGGATGCAAAGTGTAAGCATACATGATGAACCTCATAATCTGCAGTAAAATGAGCATCCTTAGAATATGGATTTTGTATAAATGGCTTTTTAAATATTCAAAGAAAAACTACTGTGTGACTTTTACAACTTACTGCTCGCAGAATCATTGATTTTCCTGGTCTGCCTAAATGCACTCTGAATACATCATCACTGGAGGATCTGTTAACTGCCGAGTTCAAACGGTAAAATAGCTGCAGTGCATTTATCACTGTGTCAACGAGTGCTGCTCAGCACCAAACCAGTGAAATCCTATCGTAAATACAGTGGCTGAAAATGTAATCAAAGAGATAGGAAATATCACTAATAGTTGAGGTAGATGGGACAACTGGTCATGATACTCTAGTATATTTTTGTCTGTTTTTTATTTTTTATTAAGTGGTACATTTAAGAAAAAAAATCTTAGAAGGGATCTGAAGATAGAGAGAAATACTGAGAGAAGCTGGCTGCAGAAATCCTCACTTGTGTCTTTGAAACACAAGGTGGTGCTATAGACAACATTATGAAACCTCTACTTCAGATGGGCGGGGTACCTTTGAATCATTAAAGACATACCAACAGTAATGTTTATTTGCTTAATATTAAAGCAAATATGTATTTATTTTTATTCATTAATGATCAGTCATGACTCTGTATTTTGAGATACCATCTTGGCAAATATCTGAGCTGTTAAAATTTTGCAATTAAATGTGTTTTGTTGTTGGTCCAGAGGTTTCTTGTTCGAGCTGTGAAGAGGGTTGGCTGTTATAAGAATCAGTAAAAGCCTATTGATCCACCATTGATTAAACAGCCCAGTGGACGACTCCCTCATCAGTGTGATTTCTTAAAGGGACCACTATCACAGATCCTTTGGATCAGAGGAAACATCCATACTATGTACTCTGTCTACATATTACTTCCAGTGCAAAGGGCAATGAGTAAAGAAAAAGTGACATCTTTATTTTTTTTTAATCTTTGGTTTTATCAGAAAATAGTTTCACAAGTGACACTTGGGTTGTGTCTTTAATTCCAAAAAAAACAAAGAAGAATGCGCATTTCTTCACTTTAGTCAGTCAGTTGTCTATCAGCACTGCTAACGCTCCTATTTGCCCCTTTGTAAATCAAGCTGTGCCCTTTGAGGCTGCAGAGAGAGGGGAGGAATCACAGTTCTTTTTTTTTTTCTGTTTTGCAGGATTAAAACGCGTGTAAAGTTCCCCCCTTTGAACCAATACAAAAGAATGCTTTTGGAATACATAAAAACTGTTTTTGTAGCGCACCAGTTTGGATCAGAAAATGCCATGAATAACCGTGAATACCAGACATGTCTCTTAATGGCTATCCTGTCCCTTGGAGGCTTGCCCTGACCTTCACCTGCCATTTCAACAAACTGGCTGACCTCCCCGTTTTAACCCCACACCCTGGACCTCCTGACATATAACTGCTGAACCACAAGCAGGTTAAGCCTTATCATATACCCTCGCTATCCCTGGCTCCCTTTCCCCCTCTGTCCTTTCCCACTTCCTGTACATCTGCGTAGTTGTTTGTGACCATGGCAACAGAATCCATGGCAACACACATCCCCATGGTGCTAAATAATAAAGGTGGATGGATGAAGGAGGAGGAGGAGGAAGGGCTCTGTGGCTATTTTAGCAAGCGTCTGGATGGAGAGTAATTGAGGAGGGCCCTTGTTAACAAGACATAAAGTCTGCTTAACACATCACCAACCTCTTCTTAAACTGCTGAGTGTTTCTAGAGATGAGTGTCTAACCTGGGATACAAATTCATCAAAAAAAAACAAGAAAAGGATGGCTAAGGTGGATATCAGGTGGAGGAGTGACATGACGATGTGATAAAACTTGTGTGATGTGCAATGCTCATGGTGGATTAAGGTGAGGTCAGACCGAGTCTTACCCTGTCTTGAAGTTGGGTCTCTGTTCATAATTTGACATAGAGTACGGTCTAGACCTCCTATGTTTGTAAAAGCGTCCTGAGATAACGTTTGTTGTGATTTGGCACTATACAAATAAAGATTGATTGATTGATTGATGACAGAAGTAGGCAGTATTTGTCTGTAATATGATGGGGTATTGAGGTATGTTTTTGAGAGATTAGCACACTTCTCTTTGTTTTCATGATCCCAACCCACCGCTCCCCCTCTCTCTGTCTTTGTACTTCAAAGCTACAGTTCTACCTGAGCAGGTTATGCTGTTTCTTCACTGCTTACTCAAGTTTTATCAAGACTGCCGTAGTTCTCAATACACAGTCAATCAGTGGCTCACAGAGGAAATTAACTGCAGCACTACTCTGAGTCACTTTGGTGCTGCAATATACTATCATGCTGCAGGTTGGGAGAAAATGAGTACTGTGTTTAAATATAACATTTGATCTACAAACATTTGGTTATTTACAATGTCAATCTAATCTACTTCAATGCATTCACCCAGATGAAAGATGTGTACTTTTTACTTAACTACAGCAGGGGTTCCCAAACCTTTTAGCCCACGACCCCAAAAATATAGATGCTAAAGACTTGCGACCCCCACTGTCCCTCAAAGTTATCTAATGTGGCTTTATTCAGCTGGTCTACAGAAAATTAGCCTACCAATATGAGCATGTGACTGTGTTTCATGTGCCGTTATGAATTAACCTGCTGCTACTGATGCTTTTGATAATTAAGTGGTCACTAACCCTAAACTTAGGAGTCATTTGGCAACAAAGAAAGGCAGAAAACTCATTACATGTTCTATTTTCAATGTTATTTTTCAAGGTTAGCTACTATTTTTGTGGACATTTTTTACTATAATGGGAAAAATGTACTATTTTTACATAATTAAAATAAACCATTCTGGAAGACCTCTCACGACCCACCATTTGTGTCTCGTGACCCCCTAGGGGGTCTTGACCCACACTTTGGGAACCCCTACACTTTGGGAACTTTAGTTACAAAAGCTGCTGTGGATACTTTTCCATGGTGAAAAGTTCTATTTGATGGAACAATGTCGAACACTGTCATCATCGAGCCATGTCGCCATTGAAAAGGAAAATCAAGTTATGCTTTGCGCCAATGGCTACCCTCCTCATTGGGTTAGTCAAACGGCTTGCAAACAACTTTCCCTTTTGCACTTAAGTTCGAAACACAAACATACACTTTGTAATTTGAGCAAAAAAAGTGAATACCTCTCAGTGTGTACAGTGTACATTTTTGCATGAAAATGCATATTTTTAAGTGTACTTAAATTTGCACACTTTGAAATGCACTGGTAATTGTACCTTTTAAAGAGACCTCGATGGAGGACACTTTACGTCTACATAGTTCAGCTAAATGTGCACAGTTACGGTCTAGTTTTCTCAAGTGCACACTTTGAAATGCAAACATATCCATAACCTTGTAATAGCAGACTTTTAAGTGTTTTTTAAAATGCACACTTTTGAATGTGCTTAAAAGTGCACACGCAAGAGTGCTTTCCTTTTATAAAACACTTATTTTAGGGATTCTTGGAAGGGTAGAATCAATCCCCTTTTGACTTTTTTTGGAGCAATTGAAAGTGCACACATGTAAGTGAGCACTATTTAGTACGCCTTTTAAATGTACCCTTTTTGATGTGCTTTTATTCCCACACAAAATGTATAAAATTGGAGTGTATTTAGAAGTGCTTTATATACATCAATTATTCATTTATTTATTTATGATGTACATTTTTCCTATTTATTTAGTATAAGTTAGATTCACTAATTAAGTGTTCAATCTCATGTGCACACTACTAAGTGCATTTAAAGTGCACACTTCAGAGTGCATACTTTTAACTGCACTAATAAAAAGTGGGCATATTAAAGTTCATACTTCCGAGAGAACTCACAGGTGCACACTTCAGAGTGCCCTTCAAAGTGCAAACTTCAAAGTGTAAACTGCAAGAGTGCTGAAGGTGCATTTCTTTGAAGTGCACACTTTTTATTATCCAATTGAAGGGCGAACTTTTTAGCGCACACTCAAAAGTACACTTAAGAGTGCAAACTTAAGTGAGAACACTACTGAAGTTGTGGGTCACTGGTGGGTGGGTTTCATAGTTCTCTGTGCCATCCCTCTTTTCTATATGAAAATAAACTGCATCAGAAACCTTCCTTAAGTGTTGCATTCTTGCAGTTTATGTGCAAGAGATAAATTACCTCCACTAAGTACCTGACCAGCATGTGGAGAAATGGCCAAAGAGGCATCTATTTAAAGGAGCGTTAAGTATACAGTAATGTTGCACACAACATGAAAGTTAAGTTTAGGTTTTGCTTATTTCAACAAATATTTTATCACCAAAAAGTTTCTCTTATTTTGTGTTTTTGTGATGACAAAGAACACTCTTCTATCTAATTATGAAACTCAATGAACCCTTGAGTATCAAGTCATGTCCCTGATGTATTAACTCATGTACTGTACATTGTTGTTTGAGGACTGAGCATGATTCAGCCTTGCTTCTGTCTCATGGGCAGGACTGAACCCAGGGCCTGTTGAACAGAATCATAATTCTTAAATGTCATAAAGCATCTGTGCTGCATTCTCATCCATTTTACAATGAATGTCTGTTTCAAGGTTTCGTTCTGCAGAGTGGATTATTTGAGAAAGGAAACACTATTTCTTAAGGCAGTGAGAGACACACTCCTGCTTTCTTTCCAACAATCCCACGTTGATTTCACACCAGAGATGTGCGTCACTGGTATCTATGTGTGGGTAGGTTACATTACTGTCATGTTGAATTAGATTATACAACTTTTTTAAAACTATCACATCACACATTTTCTGTTAAAACTCTCCCAACATTTAACTCCTGACACTGTGTGAGTGTCCGCCGGCTCTCCAGTTTTATTATAGCTCATATCATTACCATTTTGATTAAATAGCTCTTACCGTCGTCTCCAGAGGCAGCTGTGCAATGTGATTATCTACCCATTGACGATTGCATGCATTTGTTTTCTCATCATGGAGCATCACACACTTTGACAGTCAATTAACAGACCTGGCAGTTACCATGGGAACAACTTATTTTAGAGCCGACACCTTAAACAACCAACCTGTCTATCCGCAGCCCTCAAGCAACTGATGCATGTGTTATATGTAAAATACAACCACCACTTTGCATCACACAGCTGTCCTCCTAGAGTGAAGTGAGGCAGATGTTCACTCTGCTTGAGCTGAAAATTAGATGAAGGGAGGGTTTCAGTGGAAATCCCTTCTGAGGCCAGCTGGGATTACCATGTAGTGTTGTCAGATTCCTGGAAAAGCAAGGAAAGATACATATTGTAAAAGCAATTATTACACACGTTTCTGAATGGATGGAGAGAATAGAGGAGTAGAAATATGGAAATACAAATGTGTGAAAGGGAAGAGACAGGAGCAAAGAGAATGGAACAAAACCTTTAGTTAGGGTGAGGCCTTGTATAAGAGAAGAAAAAGGAAATCTAACAAGGATGAAAATATTTGTGAAGAACAGAACACAAACACACAGTTCAAGACGTGGAGAGTAAAAAGAAAAAATGTCACTGAAAACGTGATGACTTATTCAGGGTTTCTCTAGAGCACTGACTGCAAGGTTTTCTTTGAATAGGAGCTATGTTTGAAGTGTCTGCATATGGGATAGTGTGTGTATCAGTGGAAGGAAAAGGAGAAGATGGAGATAGATGGGTGGGTACCACAGGAAGACGGACAGACAGATACAGAGTGTGAGAGGGTGAGACAGTGAAGGAGAAGGAAGCAGTGGCAGTTCTAGACCAATTTTACTGAGAGGGCCAGACTGGGGCCAAGGGTGTTGTCAGAGGGACACATTCAACCCTGACAAAAGAGACTGAGAAGGGCGAGGACTGGCTGAGAACAAACTGGCAAAACATCAGTGTATCCCTATATACTAGACATATATACTACTGTGTACTATATCAAAATGCAGACTGAAAGCAGTTGTTTGGCTGTTTACACTCAACATGAGTCTCTTAGCGCTCTAAGGGACTGGAACCAAGTGCCACACGCATGTGTCCCGCCTGTAACATCGGCGCAATACCAAAGCTTTTTTTATTGTATAATACTTGTTTGGAGGGGGGACCACAGGGGGTCCAGGTTCTGTTTTACAGGGGCACCGGCCCCTGTTGGCCCCTCCCCAGAACCGCCAATGGAAGGAAGAAGGAAGAAGGAAAGGATTACTGCAATAGAAGAGGGTCATGAGTTAGAAGGGGGACAGACTCTCTTCTTCACTGGGGAGGCCTCAGCAGGCATTTTTGAAATAGGAGCATGGACATGCGCTATGAAGAAGCCAAAACTGTTTCTTCTCACTTTGATAGTGCTGAAAAGAAATGGTCAATCAAGGGAGGACAGCAGGTGTGTGGAAATTATTTTTTAATTATCTAAAAGGCAAAAAAAAGTGATGTAGAAATGATTAAAGATGTTGTGAAATAAAATGAAATAGAAACCAAAAAATTAAAATGAATAATCAAATCAATGGAGAATAAAACACTGTGTTCCCCTTTTAACATCCAGGGGACATCATATTTTCCTCATTCTTATGAAGAGAGAGGACATGTCTGACCTTCAAGGAATCGGCCAATGAGCAAACAAAAGGCCGGACAGTTTCTCAGTGTAACAGGACGATCCGTTGGCTCCCCTGCTTGCTTGCACTGTGTGTCTGTGTGTCTGTGTGTGTTTGTGCCTGAGCACACATTTGAAAATAGTCCAGTTTGCACAGAACACCGGCAGAGCTCGGCCCATTGGCCAGCACCAGGGTTGTCGTGGGAGACAGTCCTGGGACAGCTGATTGAGTCCGGGGGAGTAAACAATGGGATGATGGGAAAAGCCAATGTGAGGGTCAAAGGTCAGTTGGGTGGATTACACGTATGAGGTGTCACTTTCTCACACACACACACACACACACACACACACACACACACACACACGCGCGCGCGCACACACACACACGCAAGCACGCACACACACACACACACACACACACACACACACACACACACACACACACAGGAAGAAACTAAGAAATGTGTGTGGCTTTGTGTTTACATGGTATGTTTGCCCTGTGTGTGTGTGTGTGTGTGTGTGTGTGTGTGTGTGTGTGTGTGTGTGTGTGTGTGTCTGTCAGTGTGTGTGTGTGTGTCTGTGTGTGTGTGTGTCTGTTTGTGTGTAAATGGTAAATGGTAAATGGGCTGTGTTTATATAGCCCTGTCTCCAGCCTTCAGAGCCCTCAAAGTGCTTTTACATTCCATGTCACATTACCCATTCACATTCACACACTGATGGCAGAGGCTGCTGTGTAAAGCACCCTTCAGTATTAACTTATCTCATTCACACACCGCTGGCACAGCTACAGGGGCGGTTTTCAGTTTTAGTGTCTTACCCGGGGACACTTCAGCATGCGGACAGCAGGACTTGGGATCAAACCCTCAACATTTCAATGAGAGACTACAGACTCTACCACTGAGCCACAGCTGCCCGTTGTTAAAGGGTTCCCTGTTTCTTTGTCTTACCACTTTTTATTTAAATCAACTCAATTGCAATCATTGACAATGGCACAGCAGTACATTTGCTTAAAGACACAAATGCTGGGGATTGAGATGGAAACAAAAATAAAGAGGATACAACATTTTTTAACACATGGACACAGCCTTTATTACAGGGGCGTCAAACTCATTTCAGTTCAGGGGCCACATACAGCCCAAGTTGATCTCAAGTGGGCAGGACCAGTAAAATAATAACATAATAACCTATAAATAACGACAACTCAAATTTTTTCCCTTTGTTTTAGTGCAAAAAAAGTACAAGTTCTTTCTACATAAACAGCTGTTGTATTCTTTGCCATGATGAGTCTCATAGTGGGCAGAATATTTTACTCTTAAAGCCCTGAAACCTGCTGCGAACACACCAAGCACACAGGTTACCCATTCACCTGACACAGAGTGTAATGGTTACTGCAAAAGAACAGATAGATTATAATAATGAAGAAGGTAAAGTTGACTGTTTTGGACCACTCAGGTCCAGCATGAACAATTTGCTTGCTGGACAGTGTTTTATGCAGGGGTGTTGTGCTAGTGTTAGTAGTTAGTGGATCATCTTATAGCGCTCTAAAAAGTCTTTATGAATCTCAACCGGACTATGCAAACAGCAAGTCATCTATTTTCTCACTTTGAGAAAATAGTTCCCAGAGCACCATTCAGGTGCACTCCGTCAGCACTATGATTTTATGTGACCCCCAGAGGACAAATTTGAAATAGTAGTTACTTTTATTGAAAAATTGCAGGTATTGTTAGCTCTGTAATTTTTTCACTTTACAAAGTCGTTCCACAGGCCGGACTGGAACCTCTGGCTGGCCGGTTTTGGCCCGCGCGCCGCATGTTTGACACCCCTGCTTTAGTACCTCATGCAGGTGAATAACCATAAGTGGTCGTATGCCAGTTTAACAAGACACAGCCTACAACTTAATTTCCATTTTCTAGAGCAGATGTACTGCCAAAACGTGTCATGCAGCAAGATGCCATCTGTCATCTGTGTTTGTTTACATCCTGGTAGTGAATTATAGCATTAAGGCAGATAATATCAAGAATTTGTTTGACCATCTGGTAACTCTGGTGCATAATAGTGAGGGTGACTACGTTTAATGGTTTAGGCGACTAAACTTTCACAGTCCTAAACTATTTAGGCTATAATACCTTTGTTCAACATATGAAAGACCCTAGTCTTACCCAGGCTCCCTTGTTATTAAGAGACTTAGAGAAAGCCACATACTCATAAATAAACTGGAATGTGAGTATTAATGGCTTCAGAACAGTAGACTACAGTTATATGGACTCTTGGGCATCTTTATGCTTTTATATACTACAAGGGATTAAACTGAAAGTGGGAACTGATCATCATAATGACTCTATGAGTGATTATTGTATTTGTGCTGAAGGTGTGTGTGTGTGTGTGTGTGTGTGTGTGTGTGTGTGTGTGTGTGTGTGTGTGTGTGTGTGTGTGTGTGTGTGTTTGTGTGTTGCCAGTGCTGCCAGGTTCCCTTCCTTATCTGAAACAGAGGACAGAGGAGAAAGGCCGTTTCTCTGTTGTTTACACTGTAAACGGACACAAGCTGCACACAGCTTTCATTATTATAGCTGACACACCAAACCACTGCTGTTTTTTGTCACATATCAATATACTGGCAGGGTTTCTCTAGAAAGGAAATGTTGTTAATTACATCTCAAGGCTCTTGTTTTGCAGTTTTGAGCTGTAGTTCTTGCTGTTATCAACCAAACAGTTATTTTGAAGGCCTTATTTGATGGTAGAGTCTCAAGGTAACACCCTTATATGTTGGTTTCAATCTCTACTTATTACCTTGCCTTCTCACTAATCACCCCAATACTTTATTCTGATTGGTCAAAACCCTATAAAAAGGATTGCTGATTCTGAGTAGCAAAGGGAATGTAAGGGACAAGCTAATTACATCCAAGGAATGAGATTAAGGCACATCTAAGGTACTATTTATGACTTCACCTCTTTCTGTTGACAACTTGCAAAAATGTCACTCTCAATTAATTTGGAGCGCACAACACTTTAGATTGGTGGTTAATGGCAGAGCAGTCAGCTGCAGAGAAAAGAAGACGAGAAGTTGAAAAACAGCCAAGAACATAGCATGGGGGGGCCCAAACCCATGAGCTGAGTGAAAGAAACATGGAGCACATTAAAGAAAACCGCCATGAAGCAACAACGCACCACAACAAAATAAATAACAGAAACATGAACACAGATCTACAATTTGAATTGTTTTTGTAGATTCATTTCCAAAAGTGCTGTTTTCACAAAGTGTGGTCCACCTGTGACATTGAGAGCTAACAGCTCAGTGTTTCACAAAGGGTTAAATAAAAAAGGCCAAATAAATGTATTTTATTGCCAAAAAATTTAAATTCTTATTTTGAAAAGTAATACATTTTTTTATTTTTTATTTTTATTTGGAATGGCATAGTATATAATACAATTTATTTGGCATTTAACACCTCAGTATCACAGTCTTTCTTTAGTCAGCTTCAAATATTTTCCATCGCATAATCACTCCCTTCCCTGGGAATTGGGAAAGGTGATCATATATAGCCCGACTGTTTTTTGTCCATGTTGCCTTTCCAAGGATTTTTGTTCTTAAGTCATTCTATTGCCATAAGATATAAACAAAAGAACAGGGGAGCTTCCTTTTGTAATTCTCAAAAATTAAAAAAAGTAATACTTTTTATTAAAACATTTTCATTGCTCTATTTATGTTTAAGGCTTTTCAGCACTTTTTAAAACATTTTCAACACAAATTAATTTGTTGAAGATGTCCTTAAAAATATTTTATATTTGCAAATATACATTTTATATGAATTATATTTCATTTTTAGTGGTCTAATTCAAATTTCAGTATTATAGTGGTAAGTACAATGTATGATTTGCTTACCAGCAACAATAGTTACGACTCTTTCTGATGAGGTATTCTAACAAAGAGAGCATGAGATGGAGGAAATAAATGCAGAACATGTTCAAATGAGACCCAATAATCATGGATGTGCATGATGTGCATTCAAGTATTAAGAAAAACGTGGGCACACATTAGTTAAGGCAAACTTATGATCTCATATTGTCCCAGATTAACAAAAAAGCACATGGGTTGAGTCACTGGCTAACATGTGACACACCTCTCAGTAAATGTGTCGTCTTTAACAATATGCTTAATGCATGCCTATTACAATCATATATGTTGTAGTCTACACTTTATATTTGTAGCCTAAACCCCTGTTCTATGATTGCATGTATTTATGTGCTAATTACTGCAGAGAACATGGATGTTTTTAGCTCTGGTGTTGTAGTGCCAGCAGGTGTGCGTCATACACTCTCCTACATTATCTCACACAGAGAGAAACAAGATGCTTATAAATGGAGCTACTATATTAATCCCAAACTAAGATGTTGTGTTGTTCTATCAGCAGCAGGTTGTCCAGGTAAAAAACTATAGTATACACATACTTCATCAGCATTAACACTAGAAGACAGAAATAAATACAACAAAGAATTTTAAATAAATAAAAAAAAAAACAATAACTGAAAAATGAACAGAACTGAACAAGACATGAACAACACAACTACAACAAGAAGCCTTTCAGGAAGCATATCCATATTCACAGCCATGGAGATGATAACATTTTTGTCTCCTGATCAAATACTTGCCCCCTGATCAAAAATTGATGCAACAATAAAGATGTAACAAAAGCAGGGTTTTTTTTCCTCTCATTCAGACAGCTGGTTGTTATCCCCAGTAGCCGTCCGATATTTTCTTGGTATATGCTTTTTTCTGCTGCTGTATTTGTTGTGCATGAAAGCACGAGTGGTTTACTAAAGCACAGCCTGAAAAGCGAAGGTGAAGCAGAGTGAAAGCAGCACTAAGAAGAGCCAGAGGCATGTGCTCTGTGTCTCTACTTCACACCACTGTCTCCCTCAGCAGGCGGGCAGATGATCACAAACTCAAACGTCTACTTCTGTGTGTGATTCTACACACCCACCACTTTCAGCCCTGCAGGCACACGCACATTTTCTACCCGTAAAAAGACTCTTTGTACTTTAATTCACAGTCATTGGAAACTGGTGCTTCAAATCACAGTAATATAAGATGCATTGCTAGCGCTTGTCTGCCTCCTTCTCAGGATAGTCATTCAAATTCCTGAGCAGGATATAAAAGCGCTTTATTATGCACAATAAGAAAGCCATTACTTCGTCTGTTACACATAAGTCCAAAACCATTATCAGTCCCTCCATGTGCAAATATCCAAGTATGAACAGGAAAAGTCTTCTACAAGATGTGGTTATGAGTGATGAGGGAGACCATAAAGCTGGTCTTTAACAGGCTGACACTGGGTTATTTTAAGGTACCTGCTGCTGCACAGTCCCACGTTTATCAGATACTCTTTAAATTCTCTCACACAATGACAGGAAATAGGCTCATGCAGGCTCACAGTCTTCATATGAGATCAAATTATTCAATGTAATTCTCCCTATCTCCTAATGCTCCGTCTTCCTTGTTTCGACACATGCTCTCTACCATCTCTCTCCTAACAAATTCTGCCTTCTCTCGTCTCCATTAACAGGCTCTCTGAAGATTTTCAGATTTGGTTCCCATCACGAAGTGTGTCGGACAGAAATATTCTTTATGTTTGCCTCAGAGAAAGAAAAAATATATATAATTTGCTTCTGCATATAAAGGAGGATCATATTAGAGTCTCTCGAATCTTTTGCCCAATCGCATTTTGAGGGCATGAATGAAGAGAGAGCGACAAAAGAAGCCAGACGTCCTTAATCTATTTTTAGAATGAAAACATTGTTCTGTAAAATTGCACATGGCAACAGCTTGAGGGCACTCATATTCTAATGCCAGCTCACATTTGATCCACACTATTCTACCCCTTGATATGGATAGTGATTTATGTGGATAGAAGGCTACATTATTCACACTGTGCGCTGTACATTAACCACATGACAGAGATCACAGCCATGTTACAGTTCAGAGAGAACGCTCTAGTGATGCAAATTCTCTTATCCAAGGTATTTCCCTGTCCATAGTTGTTTTCCAGCAGGCCATGCAGGAAAAGCGAAGCTGTTCCCAGTGACATTGACAATGGCTATCACATAAACAATAGTGGACAAGTACATAGCTTCATTACTTAAGTCAAAGTATAGATACTCCGTATCAAATATTACTCTTCAATACAAGTGAAAGTGGCTCTGTCAGATTATTACTTGAGTTAAAGTACTGAAGTACTTGCTTTTAGTAGTATTTTAGTAAGTATTCAAAGTACTTTTTAAAATATCTCTAAACATTGTATTTTCACAAAGCATTAGTGCAGTCAAGAATACATAGAATTTGGTTACATCATGTTTATTTAGAAAACATTACTTGAAATCTCTAAAAAACTATACAATGGAATAAAAGCAGCAACTTAGTTACTCCAAGCACAGACACCTTAGTTTGAAATGTTCATCTGGAATCTAACAAACGTTACGTAGCTCAACACGCTTTCTCAGGTTGAACAGTAAATTTTTGTTTGTTTAAGCAGAGTGGGGAACAGGGTGAACATTTCAAATGATACGTATCATTCTTAATTTCAAAAACCTCTAACACGGGCTGAAGATATGACCATGGGTGCTCAGGTGGAGAATTATAGCCATCATTACCACCTCTAAATGAACTGCCTGATCTGAGTGAAATTTGCTCTGTGTTTGCTCCACGTTCAACTGTGGAGACGCACGATATACAACTATGACTAAACCACTGAGACAAACAGAACTACACAAACACATTGTACTGTCTTAGGGATCAGATTTCAGCAAAAGTAGTGAGTAACTAGAGCACTGATAGAAATGTAGTGGAGTCAAAAGTACAATAATTGTCTTCTGAATGTGGTGGAGTAAAAGTAATAAGTACCCCAAAAAATAATACTCAAGTGAAGTACAGATACTCAAAACATGTACTTAAGAACAGTACTCAAGTACATTTACTTTGTTACTGTCCACCACTGCACATAAACAATGGTGTCTTTTCATGAAAATGTGCCACGTGTGCCATAAAAGTGTCGAGTGTACCAGCAATTTGCCACTAAATCAGAGTCTCTCTTTAAAATAGTCCACACTACACAGTATGAAAAATATTTCAGAACTTGTTTTACTTTGAGTCTTTTGTCTCCTTTATGAGTTTCAGTGTGAAAAAATGTGGCGTCTACCTTTGAAAAATCAAATAAGTTTGAGAGTCACTTTTTTGGATTGGTGAAAATGTATTTCACTTGTGTTCTGTATATGTGTCTTATTAGAATAGTAATGAAAAATCACGACAAAACAGAATTGAAACAAAAAGCAGTAATGAAGTAAGAAAATAATAAAACGCTTAACTGTTGTCTAAATTCATAAATAAACATTTTACAGCACAAAAACCTGAGTAACCCTCCACCCAAACTCTGCTCCTGCTTACATTGTACTGGATCTTCTCTGGAGTAAAGTATGATGGTAATGATGAGCCAGTTTTTGTAAAGAACTCACTAGTAATCTTCTGCTAAAGTACTCTATGAAGTACTACATCTTTTTGAAGAAGGGGGGGGGGGGGGGCAGATTTTCACTTGCATTGTGATATAATTACTTTTTGAAGATGTTCCAAACTTAAGGCCTCAGTCAACTTCCTGAAGGAACTTTAGACTTGTTTGAGGTCTCTGGAGCCTCGGAGCAAACCATTATTTCCAAATGAGCTGGAACTGCTAGTATTTATACCTGAGTTTCTCCAAGTGTCCCTTCATTTAATTTTTCTTCACAACATGAGCCAGACCTGCTCCATCAGATTTGTGGAGAGACACCCTGTTACCTTTGCTTGTTTAATTGCTTTCTGTTTCATAAGAGGCCTTGTTAAAAGAAAAGCAACTCTCAGCCTCACACAAACTTAATGACTATTCCCCTGAATCGCATTAGGCCTCGTATTGAGAAAATCAATAGGGACCCAGAGAAAGATTACCGAAACCCTGATCAGCCAGCAGTTAAAGAGATGTGTAGTCATTATCTAACCATTAGATCCAAATGGAGACAGGCTGGGAGTAGCTGGAGGACGCAACAAGCCAGCAACAATATCACAGACAGAGTGGGGGTAATAAGTGGGGGGGGGGGGGGAAGCAAGAGGAAGGCTAAGGATGGCTGTCAGAGGGAGAAAATCCAAATTGGCCTGTTGGATGGAACTGGAGGGAAATGTGGAAGGACGGAGAGAGAACAAAGTATATGGGCCAGGTCTCTCTAAAGGTTCCTGTCACATTAGAAAGTCTCCAGTACCTCTTCTTTAGATGAGCGATCATTTCAGACTGCTTTGCTTCTGAAACCAAGATTCATCGCTTTTATATCCAGGAAATAAATTCAGAGGAGCAAATCTCAGTATGAAAATGTGTCCTAAGCTTTTCTGAAAGGCCTGTGATGTGATTTGGCCTGTCTGCTATCCATAGTATTATACAGACAAAAGAGAAGCCCACGCCAGCCCCCCTCCTCCATCGTCCCTTGCTGCCGGTAGTCATTTCTCAACTATCCATTAACTGCGCCAATAGATGCCTGGAGGAGGAGAGGAAAGGAAAAGGTCCTTGCTCTGCTAAAGGGATTTTTCTGAGAGGTGGAAGGACCTGAAGAAAGAGAGGCAGAGAAGGGGGAGAGTGAGGTAACGATGAATTGGTGAGGAGGAGGAGAGAGAGAGATGGGGGAGAAATAAATGGCTTTGAAAAAAGTAGATTGCAGAGGATGGATGGATGGATGGATGGATGGATGGATGGATGGATGGACGGACGGACGGACGGACGGACGGACGGACGGACGGATGGATGATGTTCAGCTTGGGGAAAACCCAAAGTAGAAAATATCCTGTGACCTACTTTTGAACATGTCAGTCATTCTATGATCCTCTCTGCAGTGTTTCCTTCTCGCTGGTCACTCATTAGCTCTCTTTCTCTTCTCCACTTTGTATAAGATTGAGCCATCAGTCAGAGGAGGCAGTGCCGCACTATCTGAACAATATACTCCAGCTATTCCTCTGTTAAAGACCACTCTGTTAAAGGCAATATGACAGAGTGATAAAGTCCTTCCCATCTTTTTGTAATAGCCTCTGTGCAAGTCATCTTTGTTTACACAGAGATATAACGTGATTGGATTTTCTAAAAAAAAGATGACCACAGTTTGTGCTGAAGTCGCAGTAGGAAATAAAAAAATAAAGCGCTTCTCTCTTAAGAATTTACCAACTGCAAAGAGGTTGTCATAGCTCACATATGACCAGAGCTCAGGTGTGGTGAAGACTGTGGATGAGGACTGATTTCATAAGGAGTTACATGGGTGTGACACACATGTCCGAACAACATTTACAATACAGATTTGTTTAGGCAAACAGAGAGGAGGGAAAATAAAATATCCGTGTTGTCATGGTGGATGAAATATACATCCACAAGATGACAGGATTGTCTGGGGACCAGTCCTATGGGTATGTGGACATGGTATATATAAGCACTGGTGAAATAGACAACACTCTAGAGTCATGGAAAATTCTGATTGCATAATTTGTCATCACGGGTAAATATGGATCAAAGAAGGAAAACGTAACGGAGAGCCAGTTGGATTGGGAGCTTGTGGCTCAGTGGGTAGAGATGGTCGTCTATCAATCGCAAGGTTGGTTGTTCGATCCCAGCTCCTGCAGTCACATGCCGAAGTGTCCTTGAGCAAGACACTGAACCGCAAATTGCTCCCCAAATTGTGAATGTGTAAGAATGAGATTAGCTAATACTGATGGTCCCTTACATTAGAAGCCTCTACCATCAGTGAGTGAATGGGTGTGAAAGGGTGAATGCGACAAGTAGTGTGTAAAAGCGCTTTGAGTGGTCAGACAGACTAGAAAAGCACTATACAGCATATGTACGAGTCCACTTACCATTCACCAGTTAAGATTATTTGTAGTTCCAACAGTGTTTAAAATATATCAAATGGCAGCACATCTCAAAGTCAAAGCTAAGGAGGACAAGACACTATCATTTGACCAGTTTATTTGGCTTACATAACACATCACAATAATTCAATGTGAGGGAGAGTTGTAAGGGAGAGTGTTCAAGTTATTTCACTTACCACTTGTGACGCTCCAACTATCAATTCAGCTATGATAAAGAAACTTGGAGCTGACCTGGATGTCATATTCATGAAGCCATGCTTTTTAAATCCCGGCGAACCCTGACAAACAGAACACATTATCCTAATTTTATTTAAGCAGCATTGTGCCACATCAGAAAAAGCAAGAACAAAACTAGTCAAACAATTAAAGCCACAACTTATTAAAACACAGACAAGAGAGTGGAGGCTGATACCTGAGCACTCTTTTGTACAATTTGTGGTGTATTGTATATAGACATCATAACTACATTTCATACATTTATTTCATACATGTTAATAGTAAGCTAAAGTTTAAAATAAAACAAACATTTTTCATTATTTGTGCTCAGTCACAGTGACTGCTGCCATCTGCAGGTCATTTTCAGACAGTGCCTCAGGCAGGCAGTCTGACGTGAAGCACAGACAGGGGGACAAGACATGTTGCTGCAGACATTTGGAGAGATATTGTTAGAAATTTCCTGTGTCTTGGTCAAACATGTGTCCTGCTAAACAATGGTAACAGCAATAGCTAATCCTTTTGAAGTATTATTTCAATGCCTTTATTACTTGTATCTACTGTGCTGTTAAGCTGTTTTTAATGCACTACAGAGCAGTGCTCACTTTTTTAACCCTAGCACTAAACTAACCTGGCCCCAACCCTAACCTAACCACAACCCTGACAAAACCCTAGCACTAACCCCTAAACATAACCTAACCCCAACCTTAACTCTAACACCAACCCTGTCCTAACCCTAACCCTCTTACTCTAACCTTATTCTAACCCTAGCCTAGCCCCAACCCCAACCCTTACCCTGACCTTAGCCCAAACCTCTAGCCCTAACCCTAACTCTTACTCTAACCTAACCTTAGATTTTCAGAGGGGTATATACTTAACCATACCATTAGTGTTGGTCAGTGGACTATGTGACTAAACCTAATCTTGAATACTTGCAATCTAACGCCTTGCCCACACCCTTGCCCTAACCCTAACCTTTATGCCTAACCCTAACCTTGTAAAGTGATTGATGTTAGTGCATGACTGCCATCAAATGTTGACATGTGATGCCCTTTTATAGGAAGCACTCGTGGACCAGAGGGGCATTATTACTCTAAAAATTGTCTCCCTAAGGCGCAAAGTGAATTTATAGATCACTCATGCATCAGAAACTGGGCCGTATGCGCCTCGCACCACATTGCACAGCCTTCTGGGTAATCTTCTCATCTCAATCTACTGCCACCCCTGGGACGGAGCAGAGGTCCAACATCTAATACTGTCTAATGGAGACAGTGTCTCTCTCTCTCTCTCACACACACACACACACACACACACACACACACACACACACACACACACAACACTATCTGAAACGAGGTCAGGAGTGTGACCATCACTCTGTGTATCACCTGATTCCCATCAGCACAACACACAGTCCCAGGCTGATGCTGTAGAAAAAGATTGTCAGGCCTCTGGTTAACCACGAGACCACAGCCTGCAGAATCTGTGTGTTTGAAGTGAGGGCTCTCTGCTGATGGACTGCCAGATCCAGACGTCTGGGACTGGCCTGGATCTAGATGTAAATCTGGGTTCAGACCCCAGACATAGTGAGTCTGTCTGCCTCTCTGGTCCACAGCACTTTCAGCCTACTCTAACCTCATTGACAGAGGTAATGCAGCAGATAAATGCTTTTACGTCTGCCTAAAACTTTAAGATTATGTACTGTCTCCTTTAAAATCATTAGCTCAGGTCAGGAGTATTGACAACCGACAGTCTGTTCAGACTATCTTCTTAACAAATGCAACAACAACACATTGATTACAGAAAAGTTAAATGCTCTCAAATTGCTGGTGAAGTGGTGTCTGAATATGTAATGTGCAGCAACTGCTTACATTGACCTCAAACAGTGGGTTCAAGCATGGGCTCTATCAAGGTTGCCATGACGACATGATATTTGCATAGCTTAGGCACTGTTAGGGAAAAGAGGCATAATCCAAAAACAACAAACAACATGCAAATTGGAAGATTAAAGCTCCAGGAAATTTGGCTTGAAATAGTGAAAGTGCTTTAAAAGTTGGGATCCCCATTCAGCATCCACAAAACTCTGAGTCAAATACAAACACTTACGTCGAATGAACAACGATGACAAAAGCCTCATTCTGCTATTTAGATCATTTTCCAAAACCATGTTGGTGTGGCTGGTGACATTCTGGTTATGATTTAAACTGACTTAGTTTAAAATCAAGAAACAATTCGCTATCCATATCTTGATTAGCAGTATAGACATGTAGCTTTAGCTGTCAGGTCCCTGCTTGTTCTCAAAACTAAAATTGTAACGCTAACTGATAGCTTCAAGCTTTGTTATAGTCTTATGGAATTAACTCCCGAACACTCAGCAACCCTTCCTGTATAAATTAGAACTTTAACCAAAGAATGCTCTCAACAATTGCATCTGTCAACACTTGATACCACGTCCATGCTAAGTCTGTGTGTAACAAGCTGATATTGTATTTTACCAGCATTGTAAGAAATGGCTAAATTTTTGTCATGAACACCTGAACATAACTATGCCCAACTTAAATCCAATATATTTTGTATTTTGATTAAAGAACAGTGCTTGCATCATATTTCGGGCTTGCATAATGCTTACTTGTTGCCATAGGCGTTTCTAGCCCATTTTCAGGACTGCTGAAGCACCCCTAAATTGAATCCCAGCACCCCTAAAATTTTAGAGATTTTATTTCATTTTCTTACCGTATTTCCTTTTTAACAAGCTAGAAATGTGTCAAAACCAAACAGTACTGGGTTGAAACATAATATTTTAACAACAAAATACAGCAGCTGATGTTGTCAGTTGGATCAATGTATCAGTTTATATCTCTTATTAGAAATAAACGGCATGGTTTGGTTATTTGCCTTTTGGTTGACGGTACAAAAAGAGAGAGAGGAGCAGAGAGAGGACTTCATTTATAAGTCTTATTAGATTATTATTAGTATTTTTTTAATATTTATGTCATTTTTCATCTAGTTGAATACAATCTGTTTGTATACTATTGTCAGTCCAAAGAGGGAGAGATGAAAAAGGGGAAGGAGAGGAGAGAGTGCCAGATCAGGAAGAACCAGGTAAGAAAACAAACAGAGAATATTGGCATGGAAAACTTATCAAATTATATAATACAGACAAGACGGAAAAAGGCAGAGAACAACATTGAAAAAGTCAATTTCTGTGAAAGTGTTTCACATGTTGTGCATTGCATTTCAAATGAAAGTCCAAAAAATAACTCCAATGTCAATTTTTGGTAATTTTGGTACTCACTATAGGGGGGCTGGTTTACTCCAGAAACATACATACACTGTAAAAGGGATTTTAGGTTTTAGTCACCTCAGCTCACTTTCTCAAGTCAGTTCAACTTAAATGTCAGTTTTACTTGAAATATCAAGTAAAATAGTGTCCCACTAATCATTCCTCCTTGTTGATACAACTAGATGTAAGTACGGCCCCTGCACAAATGCACAGGAAACCCCTTATAGTCACTGGAGTGACCAACCTTTACAATGCTATGTGCTGCAAGAGACACTAGGTTTGGATCAATGTTTGAATACTTTTCTGCATGCAGTGCAGAAGCCAAGTGTTTACCAAAAGAGAAATGTTCAATGTGTGATATTTGTAGATTTTTTTACTACTTAGTTTTTGTTTTTATACCTACATCGTTCGTATATAGTGAGAGCACTCTTCTGTTATTCTGCTTACAGTTTTGTAAGCTAAGTGTTTACTTCTAGATAAATAATGAACATATGGCAGTTGCCATATTAATCCATTCTTCATGATAGCATTCTGATGCCAAGTCAAATTCATACAAAAAAGCTATTGTCAGTTTTGACGTTGAATAAAGTATTTTGAATGTTGTCCCATGTTGAGAAATCATTTTTATGTTGTATTTTTTGAAAATTGAGGCTTAGGTTGTTTTAAGAAATGACTAGTACTTGTTTTTTTAATGAATGTAATGTTACAAGTAAGATGAAGAAGTCAGGAAAAAAAGTTACCTGGCTGCCTTAAAAGATAAGTTGATTCAACAAAACACTTGAGCTAACATTTTAGACATGTTTGCAGAAGTATTAATTATAAATTGATCCAACAAGATGCTTAGTTCAGGTAAGTTATATTTTCATGTTTGTACAACTCAATATACCCATTGAAACATGTTGATCTAATTTGTTTTTTCATGTTGTTTCTACTAAGATTTAGCTTTGTAAAACTTAGAATTGCTTGTTGGTCTCACTAAAAAGGCTTGTCGATTAAACTTAAAGTATGAAGTTGATAGAACTAATTTATCAGCACTGTCTTTGTCACCCCAACTAATAAAACTACGTTTAAGGAACTAGGACAAAACTGGAAACAAATTAAATTTCTTGGCTTGCTGAACTTAACATTTTTAGGCAGCCAGGTTACAAATTATTTTAAGGTGAAATAACTTATTTTTTCTTACAGTGTACTGTTTATGTATATGTTGAGGAGCTGCTGTATCAAAATGAGTTGCTTTTCCCAGAAATTAGGGTTACCATGTGTTTCTTTTATGATTCCAATCCATTTCTCTTTTGCTGTGGCTCAGCATTTAAATAACCTTTATCAGATTTGATGGTTTAGTCACAGACTTTCCCAAAATGTTTTAGACTTTTCTTTCACAAAAGTGGGAATGAAATTGCAGCTCTCTGGGTGCTCAGCACCCCTAAACATCTGATCCTAGGATCGCCCCTGCTTGTTGATAACTGAACTTGCTAACTTGCCATGTGCCTTTCTTAGCTTTGGTTAGCCTAACTCCATAGTTTTTGTTGGAAACTCAATAATGTCACCACACCTAATTTCAAACTCAATAAAAGGAAGGCTCAATTTTAAGGTCTTCAATACTTTTAGATGTTATAGCATTATTATAGCCCATAATTACATTATTATAGAGATTTCATAGTAAATGCTTTTTCTGAAACCTTGAGATCTGAGGGTGATCAACTACTGCAAGGCAGATAAGCTTACATTATGGTCATGTGTATTGTATGTACAGAATACAAACCTGACAGACATTTTATTTTCTAGTTGGTCTCTGTTTCTGTATCCAGTTCTGATGAGGGCTTATCAGATATGACAGCAGCGGTAGGAGCAGAACAGAGATTAAGGTGGGCTTTTTATACCACCATGGGCTGAGGAGAAAAGACCTCACTGTAACAGCATGCTTAAAGGGAGGACGAACGGACACACACACACACACTCACACACACACACACACACACACACACACAAACATAAACACAAACAAGCACACACACACACATAAAGTAAACAAAAGATGTTCCCTAAAATGAATCCATCTGAGGTTATTCTCAGTGGGACAGCTGGCAATTTGCCATGATTGGATTTTCTTCCCTTGTGTGTCTGTAGCATGTCTAGCCATGTCTTGAATTTGTAGTTTTAGTTTTGTATCCCTCAAATAATGAAAATGTAACACATATGAAGGCTTATAGAAAGATATTGACCTGCTCTGTAACAGGACCTTCTGGGCCTTACTGTGATAGAAAAAAGGCTCTCTCCAGCCTTCCTCTGTCTCCCCTCTGACTCTTAATCTCGCACATTCAACCTCCCCATGTCTGCAAATACCTCTGCTTGCTTCTCCTGCACAGATGTCCTTCCGTACGCCCACATTTTGATCATATTTCCGTCTTCTTCCTCCCGAGCGGCCCTCACCCCCACACCACCTCCCTGCCAGAACAACATTCAAAACAACTACAACTTTCCAGATGAACACTTGTGTGTACTATTTGGCCTTCTACTTCCCACTCCTTTCCTCAAATGAACTGCATAGTGCAGTACAATTTGAAATTCAAATTCATGGATGCCATGGCACAGAGGTCAGGGCTGTCAATATAGAAAGTTTTACAGATATGTTCAATATAAAAATTACAAATGAGTAAAAAAATTTTTACATGAAAGTCGTTTCATAGTCTTAGTCTTGACAGATGTAATTTTCCTCAACCACTATTAATTGTGACATGGTGCCATATAAGTCACAGTAGCCATCGTTAGGTTTGCTGCTTTACAGAAAATCTGTCTTGTAATTGGATTCATCCAAATAGATGATGTTGCTTCATATTCATACATTTGTTCCTGCTTTGTTAGTGTGAATGGTATCCATAAGAAGAATCAAATATAATTTCACTTTACTTTTGCTTCACAAGTCTTTTTGACATCAGTAATACACAATAAATGCTGCTTTTCAACAAGTGCTATTGCTAAACTAAACTTCAGAAACACTGCCTTTGCCAACACCCCTCAGCACTGTATCAGTACTTAAACAACTGGATTTACAACTGAACAGCACACAAAATGGGAAAAATGAGCCAATACTTAATATTTATTTTGCTGTAATTATTGTAGATATTTTAACAATATGAGATCACCGAACAGGTAATTTATAATATAACACTTGAAACTGCACTTAAGTCTATAAAAAGACAAAATAGATGATGCATTTCTTGGCCGATTGAGATCTTTTGGGGCAAGCAGACAAATTCTTGTTTTGTTGTAGACTTCTGTAATTCTGAATGTCCCACTACATGTGTCTATCTACCAATTTAAAGTCCAGAATGCACCGTCAGATGAAAAATATGTTCAAAGATTGCAGGTCAGCCCCTTCAGAGACTCTATGAATCAGCCCATAACAAAACATGTTAAGGCTAGCTAACATCATGCCTGACCCTAATAATGCTCTATAACTATTACCATCAAATCTGAGATACAGGGTCCCACGGTTTAATTATGTCACAGCAACACAACCCTGGCACGAGCTCGGTCTAGGGCATCCAAGCGTTGGTTGCCCGTGCCATACTAAAGAAGGAATCAGGTGGCTGTCGAGCAAAAGGCAAAGGGAAAAGGCGGACCTTAGAAGTCGGCACATTCGGGACCAGCTCACGCTGCTTCCTTCTCGTTACCCCTCAGGGTTTCCGATGACAGTTCATATTTAAGTTAACATATATAACACACGACAAAACTCAACAGGAAAAAGGGGAAAACTTCGCAAGAATGTCTTTCCACGGCTTCTGACAACGACGTCTCTTTCTTCTTGCCTCCTCTAGCAGGTGTCTGCCTGAGCTAATCAAGACCACAGCGTCACCGTCTCATTGATAAATTGGTCATGTGACCAGGAAGGTCCGCCCACCTGTAGCTCGACAGCCACACCCCCATACTCTGGACAGTGTTGCCGCAACAATTAGGTCAGACCAAGCGGCAAACTCCGGTCTCAAACGATGAAGCCAATGCGGAAGGGCTATAAACTGCAGTACATCGAGAATCCGCTTGAGGCTGGCTGCAGAAACACCGGAAACTACATAGATATGAATGGGAAAAAGATGATCTTTGCAGCATTAATAAACATGTTTACAGCCTGGTTTAAAAAACGGCTTGGCCCTATGAAGCTAATCTCTCTAATGGCACACACTGTACGGGGGGTGAATTTTTTTCTAACGTGACGGTTCAGAAGATATTAAGCTTATGAGTTTTGCCTAAAAAAGGACATGACTGACATGACTCCCGGTCGGGAACACACAGCCATTGGCTAAGGGGCTCACACTACGTCACACTCTGCCTAGTTGAGTTCCGCATTACCAATATGGCTGCTGCCGTCGATTTGCTTCAAAACAGCTCTCAGGAGCAGATGGGTGACATCACGGATACTACGTCCATATTTTATACAGTCTATGGGTCAGACTGAGGCACTCTTTTGTATACCATTCAACTGTAAACACCCCCTGTCTGGTGTTTTAACTGTTGTTTTAATGTGTTTATGTTGTATATGGAGCTGCTGTGAAGCAAGTCAAATATCCAACTCTGTCTGACAATAAATGCATAGCTATAATAAGTTAGTTGGAGTCACAATTCCCAATATGGCAATCGCCACCTTTGGGCTTCGTAACCCCTCCTTTTAAACCAAGGGGAGGTTTCACTGAGACATCTTCCATGTTTTATCTAAGGGTTCCACCACTCATTGGGTGTCTTAACTCATAACAGCCTGTCAACCATGCGTCGGGACTTTTGCAGCTGATTGTTTCACTGTTAGAGAATCTAATAGGCTGTTTATAAAACGCTCTGTGACAGAGTGCTTAATGACTCGGGCTCTTTACAAGTACATGTCAGCTTTAGCATGTGAGCTAATTCATCAGCTGTCACACTCACACTTCTATTAACTGCCCCCCTGCAGTTTGCTATCATAATGTTAATTTTATGGATTCAGATGGGATTGCCATTTTACTCTCAGCTCAGGAATTCTTTTAGAGATGCCACACCAGACAGATACACTGTGTTCTGCTGTAACAGCCTAACTTAAAAGCCGAAGCATAATTGACGGAGGATAAATGAGGCTGATCCAAGCTGCCTCATTTTATATGACAAGCTTAAAGATGCTGTTCCCTGCAGGCAGCAGTTTGAGCTTCTCACTCTGAAGAAAGCTAATTTACTAAAGGTAGTCTGTCAAAGTAGTTTATAACACATTAAGCATGAAATACACATTACTCCAGTGACAGAAAATGGTAATGTTGTTGTTTAAGCCATCACAGGGATATCGCAGAGATGTATAAAAGAAATTTATACGTTTTTGGCAACAACAATTAGGTTAGAAATTGATTTTAAATGGTCATAAAAAAAAACAACCCATGCCTACAGTTTAAAAATGTATACCAAATATAGATAATCCATGACAGTACTGTTAAATGATGAGAAATGATTGTGAGAGTTTGTAAGAAATTACTCGTCAGGCTGAGTATCACTGCCTGTTATGAGTACACTGACCTTTATGTATGAAACAGAAAAGTGTTCCTTTCTGATCATGTGAAAGTTGGAAGACCAGAAAGAGATTTGTTACATCATAAGGAGACTGTAGTTGTAATGTGTGCATAACAGTTGAAGACAGATTATGGAGATAATAATGACCCCTTTTATTGAGCATTTCTCAAGATACCTCAGGTTATGGGGCACCGTTTGCAAAGTGGTGCACACTGAAAATAACAGCAACACTTCTCCACATTTAACTCTAAAATGTCTTAAAAATGTAGTGCAAATTTTTCAAGGTCAGGTTTTTCAATCCAGTTTAGAGCAACATCTGTGATCCTTTTCACCTTTATTTTTTGGGTGTGACAAATATACTTAAGGTAAAATTACTGTTAAATCTCAATGCTAAATATAAATCTAATTGTTAAATGATAAATATAAACGCTAAACATTGTTACGCTTACATTTTAAATCTATATGTTGAATCTTAATATAAATGTTAGATTTAAAGTTACAACTCTGCGATCCTGAATATTTAGCTAATATGCAAATTCACACTGTCACTCAGTGGGGGTACGAAAATAAGAAGCTTCATAAAACCATACAGATATCTCAACCATAGTCAGTCAGTACCATAGATTGGGTGGCATTATTAATTTGCATATTAGCTAAATATTTTAGGAATGCAGAGCAATATTTAACATTTAGATTTAACAATTAAGATTTATACTTATATTTAACATTTCAATTCAACATTTCAATTTATACTTAGCAATTAGATTTAACAGTGATTGTATCTTAAATATATTTGTCAGGACAAAATTAATTTGAAATTGATCACAGATATTGCTTTATATGTAATTAAAAAGGTGACTTTGAAAAATTCACACTACATTTTTGTGACGTTTTGGAACTAAATGACATTTAGACCTAAAATCATGAAGCTTCTCCTGAAAAAGAGAGTCCTAGCAATAAGTAAGTAAGTAAATAAATGAAATACCTTCAGCATGGTGTGAGAAGCATAAAGTGGCCATCAGGTTAAGTTTAGAAGTTATCATTAAAACATTCTGATGGATGGTAAAAAAGTGGGAAATAAATACAAGAATAAAGAAGAGTAGGAAATGATTGATTTAAAAAGAAGAGGAGAAGAGATGAAACAGCAAGGTGAAGATGTCAAATGATGCCCTGGTAGCCTGAATAAATATAGGGTTAGGTTATTTAATATTTTCACTTTCATTTTTTTACTGCAATCATCATTATGCTGATGATGATGTCATTTACAGCAGTGCTCTTAGGGCCATAAAATCTGTGAATACGGGATGCATTATGCCAGAAAAAGTCCCTACAATTGTGTGTGTGTGTGTGTGTGTGTGTGTGTGTGTGTGTGTGTGTGTGTGTGTGTGTGTCTAAAGACCACACACCGGAAATGTCTAATGAACAGCGGTCTGATGATGAAAAATGGTGGAGCAGAAACACACCCGTCTGTAAAATGGGATTAGTGAGGTGATGTCACATTTGAAGGGTTAGTGCAGGTAATGAGGGAGTCATTATTGGTACCTCTCAGATGCAGGAGAACATATTTAGCATTCATCACCACAATGAAATGGGGAGATGACAAACAGATTTATTTCAGTGTTTACAACTCTAGTTTTCTCTTAGCTGCTCTTTAGAGTTTCTCCTATTACTCAACATTAAAATTTTGATAGGTTGTGATGAATCAGTTAGGGAGAAGTTGAAAAAAACAACCTCTAAAATATCTTTCTATGTTTAGTTAAATAAAAGATCAAAGTATTTACAATATCCACAGTGTTTTCCTTTGTTAAACACTCTGCATTTAAGCTTACAGACTCTGATTAATGGTCAAATGAATGTGCAAAGTAAAAATGGATAGACATAATGACAAAGTATCTGTGATATCATGGCATAATGTTTTGGCAGGAACATTTGTTAGCCATAAATTATTCAAATTTTCATTTGTCAGTAGTGCAGAAAATGTGAAGACCTCAGCATTTTCTCAACTTTTTTGACAGGTCAGTAAACTGTTAATCAATTTAGAACAAAGTTGTAGTTTTCAGTTCTCACTTCCTCCTCTGCTTTTGGCCACACTGTGATCACTCACTGATCCTGTGAACACGAGCTTTGTCTTTCAAGAGAGAAAGACAAAGCTCTTGTTCTACAGATCCAGTAATGAATCACACAGGAGCCTAAAAACACAGGCATACATCTCCGTCATTCTCTGGAGTAGCCTACAACAAATGTGTGAGCAACATCCCTCAGACCTTTAGAGCTCCTTCTATACATCAACTAGACTCCCAGGGGCAGGAGGAGGGCATGAATCGCATGTGAATAACAACTCATCTGATGTTAAACATGAAACATTCAATTTGTCTGCATGTATACGTGTTTTTTTTCCCTTGTGCAAGTGTGCAGATGTTAGTTTCTACCTTACCTGTACACATCTGAAATACATGTTACTATTTCTGCATAAGAAGAAGCCTGCCTGTCCAAAGGAGCAACATGAGTGTTTGTTGTTCATTTGAATTAAAGCCCACTTATGGGAATGGTTTCATGATTAGCTGAGCGAAAGGGAGAACAAGGGAACAGGGGGTAGTTATCCACTTGCTGATGTGGGACCTCATGCAGGGAGCAGAATATAGTGAGACTAATCTTTCACCCTAATACAGCAATACCAGCTGTCTCCCTAGCCCCACAATGAAGACGGATGAGAGTGAACGGCTGTGATCAGTGGGAGCGGGAATTCATTTGCTAGCAAAACTGAGTGCATATGCATGTGCACGTGTGTTTGTGTATTTATGTTTGTGTGTGTGTGTGTGTGTGTGTGTGTGTGTGTGTGTGTGTGTGTGTGTGTGTTCCAGCTGTAGAGCAGTGATAGAATGGAGCGAATTTACAGGCTATGTCCCCCAGGTTTTCTCTGTGCACAGTCAGAAGCTCTGGAGACACCTCAACATTAGAGACAACTGCTCACATTGCTAAGAATATCTGAAGTGATATAGGAATTCAACATTACATTGCAGTAGGTACAAAAAAGAAGAAAAAAAAGGCAGCAGCAACATCAAATTCAGGATCAGGGTTCATGGACATACACATACATTTTTTTTCATTTGTTTTAGGTGCTTCATATTAGATATTTATTGAAGAAAGATAGAAAACATTTAAACAGAAAAATTGAACTTATAATTTGATAAAACCCTGCAGATATAAACAAAATGCACAACCTACTTGTATCTATTTCATACTGTGATGAATGATAATCATTGGTGCAATAAAGTGCAAGATACTACCAGGGGACCATGCAAAAGTTTACAGAATGAAAAAGGTATAAGGACAGAGTCAATGAGAGCAGTGGCGGTTCTGGGGAGGGACCAACAGGGGCCAGTGCCCCTGCAAAACTGAACCTGGATCCCCCTGTGCCCCCCCCCCCCACACCATCAAATATTATACAATAAAAAAAACTTCGGTATCGCGCCGATGTTACAGGTGGAACACATGCGTGTGGCACTTGGTTCCAGTCCCTTAGAGCGTTAAGGGACTCATGTTGAGGGTAAACAGCCAAACAGCTGCTTTCAGTCTGCATTTTGATATTGTATACAGTAGTATATATGTCTAGTATATAGGGATGCACTGATGTTTTGCCAGTTTGCTCTCAGCCGGTCCTCGCCTTTCTCAGTCTCTTTTGTCAGGGTTCAATGTGTCCCTCTGACAATATCCTTGGCCCCAGCCTGAAGTAAGATCACTTTTGTGATCCTCTGATTTTCCTTTTGCACCAGCAGCTCAGCCACAACAGCTCACAAATGTCACTTGTTTAGTGAAATACTTCATCTCCCATTTGTTGAAATTGGCATCAATTAATTCTCAAGATGTGAATACTAATGAAGCAAAATTAGCCAGAGGGTGAACAATTTGTTTCTATGGCCATCCTTTTTTTCATACATCTCTCTTGTGCATGCTGACTCAATTTAACTCTTTCTTTGTCTGTGATGGGATATCTGCTGTCTCATCAGCTGGGTACATCTATCCAGTGGTAATGTGTCACACTCTAAGTGTTAGCCTATCATCTTTCTCTCTTTTTAAATAACTTTTTGCTCAATCTGTGCTTTCCAGTTGCTGTTATGCTTGCCATCATCACCAAGTCTTTGCACAATAATCAGCCATCATTTAATAATTTGTCTACTCTTACCAAAGTTATCAGACACCATTACTTACTACTATGTGAAAGCTGTGGTGGATTAATCCCTTTACTGCTCAGAGCACACATTCTTCCATCAGTCAAGACTTTTTATCAAGACTTATCATAACATATATTCTAAGAAATAATTTCTACTTCATTCACTTTCCTCTCCTGATCGAGACCACCATCTCTCCTCACCAGCAGGTAGCCATGTTTGGTAAAAGAGGTCTCACAGTAATGGGTTGATTGTCATTATTTTTACCAGCCATAACATGAGCTGTAATTATTCTTGATATCCTCTCAAATCCTGCCAGTATGAGGTTAAAATGTCAACGGCTATAATGATTTAGTTTTGGATGACCTTACAATATGCTAACATCACTGTACACTACTAGCCGTAGGGTAATATAAGCACATGATACTAGACATCACATACAATCAACCACCTGCTGCTATCACCCGGCTTTCTTGATAATTACCCAGCTGTGTTAAGTACTTGTCAAAACCCCATGACACCAGTAATTCATTCTCAATATAAAAGCGACGACAGAGACAACAAGATCACACACAGCAATCAATTGCAATAAGGAGTCCAGCACATTTCCAGCACCTGTTATCACTGTGGCAAAAATCTCAGTTTCCATCTCATGCTGGTAATGAGAGTCTGGAAATAATGAAAGTAACCGGGCACAGTTTTGAGAGCAGACTGATGAGCTACTGGGCCCCAACCATCTCTGTTAGGAACAAGTGGATAAAGATCCTGTCCTGCAATCCAGGTAACAACAATCAATCAATCAATCTTTATTTGTATAGCACCAAATCACAACAAACGTTATCTCAGGACGCTTTTACAAACATAGGAGGTCTAGACCACTCTATGTTAAATTATGAACAGAGACCCAACTTCAAGACAGGGTAAGACTCAGTCTGACCCCACCTTAATCCATCATGGGCATTGCACATCGCAGTATTTAGCTAGTTACAGTGGTGAGGAAAAACTTCCTTTTAACAGGCAGAAACCTCAGGCAGAACCAGACTCATGTTAGACAGCCATCATGCCTCGACTGAGTTGGGTCTGGAAAGACAGATAGAGGGGAGTAAGAGAGAGAGGTGATAGTGATGAGACGAGTAGTAGAAGCTGTTGCCGCTGAAGTCCAGTACGTCCGTATCAGCTGGAGTCCAGAACGTTTGCAGCAGGAGGACGTCTACGGCAGGTCAGAGGAATCTACAAGACAATGGAGCTCAGGGACTCCAGAAGGGTCTATGGATAGTAATTTTAACAGGACAGGCAGAGTTAAAGTAAGTGATGAAGGAGTTGGGGGGGAAGGGGGTGAGCTAGGATCCCAGTGTGTTAGTGCGCCAGTTCCCCCGGTAGTCTAGGCATATAGCAGCATAACAAAAGCTGGTCCAAGCCTGAGCCAGCTCTAACTATAAGCTTTATCAAAAAGGAAAGTTTTAAGCCTACTCTTAAAAGTGGAGAGGGTGTCTGCCTCCCGGACCTTGACTGGTAGATGATTCCAAAGGAGAGGGGCCTGATAACTGAAGGTTCTACCTCCCATACTACTTTTAGAGATTTTAGTATAACTAGCAAGTCTGCATGTTGGGAGCGTAGTGTTCTAGAGGGGTAATAGGGCATTATGAGCTCTTTAAGATATGAGGGTGCCTGATTTTTAAGGGCTTTGTACGTTAAAGAAGGATTTTAAATTCTGTTCTTTATTTTATTGGGAGCCAGTGAAGAGAAGCTAACACTGGAGAGATGTGCTCTCTCTTCCTAGTTCTAGTCAATACCCGAGCTGCGGCGTTTTGAACTAGCTGAAGAGTCTTTAGAGACTTGTTGGGGCAGCCTGATAAGAGGGAGTTACAGTAATCTAACCTGGAGGTAACAAATGCATGGACTAGTTTTTCTGCGTCGCTCTGAGATAGGAAGTGTCTAATTTTAGAAATATTGCGCAAGTGAAAATAGGCTGACCTTGAGATTTGCTGAATTTGAGAGTTGAAGGATAAATCTTGATCAATTAGGACTCCTAGATTCCTAGCAGAGGTGCTGGATGCTAGACTAATGCCGTCTAAGGTACTTATATTATTAGAAACAACAGCAGAGCTGGTGAGTGCATCTGAGTTTCAGACTGCTATAAGGTAACTCAAACCATAAATTATGGTGATCAGAGCAAAGTTTCTAAAGTAGTAACATTTTCCTAATTTAAGTGTAAAGATGTCAGAGCTCCAAAAAAAAAGAAGAGTTGAATGAGGACAGGCATGTCAAAGTTATATTTTGGCCTTTTTGCCTTTATTTTATAGGACAGCTGAAGAGAGACGGGAAATGTTGGGAGTAGAGAGCGGGGGAAGACATGCAGGAAATGGTTAACCGGCCGGGAATCGAACAGGCAACCCCTGCGACAAGGACTGTAGCCACTGTACTTGGGGCGCTTAGACCGCTGGGCCACCAACTCCCCGGTCCATGTTCATTTCAGTGCAGGCAGGTGCTCTTCTGATCTTCCCCGTCAATATAACATACGGGTTTATGTATCCCAAGATTTGCTTTTTTAAATTTACAATACTATGCTAACATTTATTATTTTAAAATTATGACATTAATCTCTAAATATTTGTTTCTTTTTCTCTATTTCTAGGTCCTATAGATGGCAACACAAATACTGCGTGACTTCATGTTAGCAACAGAAAAAGCATGAAAGCTAAAATCTGTTTTCTTTTTTCACATTGCAACACAAAACCAATAATTTACATGTGTTTTCATTATAACAACGTGGCTTGGTAAAAAAATGCTCCTTGCTTTTGTAGTGTTCATCAGTCATCTCATTACGGTCAAACACAATAATCCTCCTTGTAAATGCAACATAATGTACTTGAGGAATCATAATGAGTCTGATTGTGGCAATGCTTATAAGCTCTTTTATAAATGCAGCTCGAGGCTTTGGCAGAGAGTCACACGGGCCATCTGGGTACATGTGAGGTACAGCTGATGCCACATTACCAGTCTGTCTCTCATTAAGAAGACATTAAATACTAGTGAGGATAATGAAGTTGATTCAGCAGCCTTTTTTTATTGTTTGACAACCAAAAAATATAAACATCTTGTTATTTTATTAGAAAAGTGATACATTAAAAAAGACAAGGCACATTTTTGGCTTTATTTTCCTCACTTGATTCATGTGCATGAATAAGAACAACCTCTCCCTCCCCCCTGGTGTTTAATTCCCCTAAGATACACATAAATGACAGAGAGCAGGATGTTAGGTAGTTATGCAATAAATGCAATGTTGAACTGGGAGGTGCCCTTTTTATGAGCTCCCCCTGCTCCCAGCACCTGAGGGACATTTCATAGGCCTGAATCTGCTGAGTCATTAATGCAAGCTGGAGAATACTGCTTAGTTCACACTCTATGGGATTCTGTGGCTACGCACAAATGCATCGGCAAACACACACCACACACACACACACACACACACACACATGAAGACACATACAAATTTTCAAGCAGCTCAAGTCTTTCCCAGCCTCAAATCAAATCCATCAGCCGCAACAGCGAACACCACAAAAACAATTTGGCTCTGCGTTAGGCTGTGGAAGTGGTGAACTATCATCAGATAACTGTGGCTGGAACATTTGTAGAGAATCTGACACCTCGCTTCCACACACTCGCTCTTCCTGCAGGAGCACATACTGAGAGATGTGCTGGAGACAAAGCAAAGGCAGGAGCCTGGAGTGACAGCACTGCACAAAGTCAGAGACGGGAATGTTTGCACATAGATATATACACATTTTCTCCCCTCATTCACATACACTATTACTGTGTTGCTCATAAACCAATGCACGGAAATGCATGTGTGTAAATGCAGAGGATTCTGGGAAGATGAAGCTGCACATCCACAGAAAATGAACACCCTTTTATCACTCCCTCCCCCAATAACACCGCTTACACATGCCAGCATGAGCTGAGTTGAATAGTATTTTGGATAAGCTGCCCTGACTGATCAGTGTGTGTGTGTGTGTGTGTGTGTGTGTGTGTGTGTGTGTGTGTGTGTGTGTGTGTGTGTGTGTGTGTGTGTGTGTACGTGTGTGTACGTGGGTTGTAGTGGGAACAGCATCTTCAAACACTCATTGTTTAGTGATGAGGCAGGCATGAAAACAAATCCCTGTGACGAGGAGTACAACCCTTTGTGCTCCATCGATGCACACATATTCTATAGAGCTATGACAGCTATGTAGTTATGTAATCAGCCGGGTATTGAAGCTGTCAGGGTCTTTAGCAGGCTGCGAAGGCACACTCTATACATAGACGCCCCTTTCTGTTCCTCCTGCAGCAGGCCTACACACTCTGACTCACCATCAGACCTACGCTGATTCTCCAACTGCACGTTTCTTAAAGATAGACCTCGTCAAACAAGAAACTCAGTTGGCAAGGCTTTGTGTGTTTTTTTTGTTTTTTTTTAACTGAAAAATATCTTTAAAGAATGTCCTCTGAGATAGGGAAGTATTATATGGAAATGTATTGCATTGATAACTGTTTCTTGGCTCTTCACCATAGTAACCACAAAGGTGGGTCATAGCTGGAGGCTGAGTGGAAATGAAACAAACAAATGCACCGAGTGGGAAAAATTGGACGTTTAGAGTAATTTCCTTTTCTTGGTCTGTGTGGTTTATGATTTCAAACTATGTCCTCAGGATGTGGACATTTAAATAGGAAGCGTTTCTATCACATAAAAAAAAATCATGGCATGAGTCCTTTGTTAAACTATACCCTCTGCAGTGAAATTAATCAACAGGTCTGTTTCACGCAGTCATGAAAAAATACATTTCAAAATGAAACTAATATCTGTCATAATTAAAAATGGTTTCCTGTGACACTTTCATACATGATTATGGGTTTGGTTGGACTATTATACAAAACCCTTTATATCACTGTGATAGAACTCACTTCATATCAGACAGTGAGGGCTTGTAGAGAGGGAGGTGAATATTTAGCCTGAAGGAATGTCTGTTATTATTGTACTACTTGTTCCAGGGTGTTCAACATCTCCACCCACGCAGAACCGGGTGGGGTACAAGTGCATGAACACACATGCATGCAGCATGTACACATGTAGAGACACACACTCCCAAACTCGCATAACAAATTTAGAAATACAATTTCTGTTTCTCTATGGGACCTATTTGTACCAGGCAAAATATCTTATTTCATCATCCTCCTCAGTTCTCCATGAGTCTCCCCCAGCTCAGTGTCCTCCTCTTCGTCGTCTTTCTTTCCAATTTGGTTCTTTTTCTTTTTCTCGGGTCATGATCTTTATTTTTCCTATCAAGAACCTGAGATGTTAATCTTATTCTTCTTTTTTAATTACTTGAATAATGCATCATAACATCAAATATTATGAAGATATTTGATAAATTGATTAATTTCACATTCTTATTAAATCAAGTCAGTTTTTCCAAAAACATCAACCTGTTTGAAACAAAATGTTTAAAATACTAGAGCCAATTCAGTATTGAAAAAATATCTAAAAAGCTCAGGTGAGGAGTTTTTTGGTGGATATGAAATGGACAGGAATGACTACTGATGCCTTTTATGGGCTACAAATGCAAACAAGACAATCAGTGACGACACAGATAGTTTCTATGTTGTGATTTGTAATGCTTAAAACCGATGCCAGGGGGTAGGTGTCAGCCAAGTAGCTGAAGAGACAGCTCTCTTTTTTTACATTTTCACACAAAATATTCACAATTCATGAAACATTTTACAATAAAAAGTTACAGGAGGATATTTTTTGTCAAAACACTTAAGAGTGTAGAGAACAACATGAAGCAAAACCACTTAACAGCAGGGGCGCCAGTATTGACGCAAACCAAAACTTCCTTACTGGAGATTTAATTTTTTTACAGAAACCAAAAGTTAAAGGTTCAAGTGTCATTTATGCCCCGCATCCAATACACTGATACAGATGCAACCTTCTGCCAATACTCTGCATTTATTCCATCAGTATTGCTGCATGTTTCTGAAGCTTACAGATACAGACCAAATGTTGCAGTACCACTAGGTATGATAGGGGCAGTGTCTTACAGTGTAGCCATCATTTTGATCTAGACAACCAAAACCCAACAAAAGAAGCACAACTTTGGAATTGAGTCTGGTTTATTGGAACAGTTTCAAGTGTCTATTGTTTAATGTCCAGCCCAACTGATAGGATGCATGAATGAGCATGTGGGTTGTGACCAAGCGGCAACCTCCGGTCTAAAATATGAGTCCAATGCGGAAGTGCTAAAATCTGGAGTTCATCAAGGATCCGCTTGAGGCTGGCTCCGGAATTACTGGTAGTCACATACACATGAATGGGGAAAAGACGATCTTTACAGCAGAAACAATCATGTTCACTGCCTGGTACAAAAGACGAGTGTAGTCTGGATAGCTCATTTCTTGATCGGCACACACTGTAGGGGGGGTGAATTTTTTTCTAACATGGCAATTTAGAAGATATTGAGATTAGGAGTCTTCCAATGAGAGGCACAGCTGACTGTGGGAACACTGTAGCTGTTGGCTAGGAGGCTCAAAGCCGCCTCTTAACGTCACAATCACTCGACAGCAGCAATATGGCTCCCGCCAACGATTGGCCTCAAAACAGCTCTTCAGAAACAGATGGGTGACGTCACGGATCCTGCGTCCATATTTTATACAGTCTATGGTTGTGACGGTTGTGTCCTTTAAAATGCACTTATCTGCAAGTATTTTCATACTACAAGAAGCAAAGGGGGCCTTGACCTGACAAATAAATATACTTCTAACACTGGGATAGATTTCTGAGTATGTGATTTCTATGTATTACTGTAATCAACTGACAGAAAAAAAGGAGGAATAAAGGAAAGATGGAGAGCAGGTGAGGTGGTTTCTGTGGTGTCAAATCAGGGCTGGGTGCAGAGTAGTCTGTCAACGGACGACCTCTTTGATGGCTGACAATATATGGATGTCAATAAGAAAAAGACTTGGAAATATATACCCGAAGAGCCTCTGTTCCATTAAAGCAATTAAAGGGTAATCAGGACGGGGTTAGTTAATCCCCCCCACCCTCCTTTGGGCCAGCCCTCACACAGACCTGTTGCTAGGAAACCCAGAGAGGGCCTGTGGAAGGACTAACAAAAAAACACTAGCCTTGTGTCTGATGATAAATTCCCTGCTTCATACAAGGCATCACTGAATGAGACGCTGGCAAATACAGACATGTCATGTGATGGAACAGTTGTAAAAGAGAGCATTAATAGCTTCCCTCGCATGTAGGTAGCAGATTTTCATGCCAAGAACATGATGTAAAATTCATTGTATACATGGTTTCATTTGATGTATCCATTTCTGGATCTCCAGGGAAAAGTTGGAGGACACTATGAATAGGCTTTGGTGCATGTTGTGCCTCCTGTTTGTCTCCATAGAAGGGTTGTTAGCGCTATTGTATATGATACCTCATGCGTCTCCATATCAGTAGTAACAGAATAGCATGGTTGTAATTACAAGGAAGAGGGTTTAATCATCATACATAATGAGACGACACAAGTATTACTCAGACATCTTTTCAGTCCCTTCACCATTTTGCCATTTTCTCCTTCACTTTGCCTTCCCCTCTCTATGTCTGACCATTTGTCTCTGTCTCAAATCGCTTTCTCTCTCAGACCCACATTAATTATGATACATTTGCTTCTCTAATTACTGATTCTGCTGAATTCCCGCAGGGATGTAGACTGAAAAAAATCCTGGAGGCCAGGACAGAAACTGGCTGTACTGGGTAAAGCCGGGGAGTGCAGAGGAAGACTGGGGAGGAATAAGACTAGAGCAGGGGGCGTGAGTGCAGAGAAGGTGTGATAAAGCAAAAGAAGAATGGTCTTAAGAAAAACTACAGACAGTTTTCTTCTGAGTATGGATCATGGCAGCATCCAGAAAGAATTACAAAAGTCTCAGAAGAGGAGAGGGGGAAATCAGGTCTGGACATTCAAGGCCTGATTTCAACCATTTTCAACCACCTAAACCATGTTTCCAACATCATTATGTCAGATTACACAATATTTTTATGATTTTGATCAACTGTTCATTATAGGGCTTAAAGGTAGACTGAAGGATTATCGTAGCAGCATTCTCTCTCAAGTAATTTTACAGCGGTAGTTGATCTGATCTGTGCAAAGATGAAATTTCAACCCAATTTATATTTTGTACAAAATCATAACTACTGCATCTTGTTGACAAATAGAAGAAGAAAAAAGAATGCTGTGCATGAGCTTGTACTTCAGCTCTGGCTACAAAGACTGGAGGGCATATTATCTGACAATCAACACCACATCAAAGCAGGGTCGATGGTTATTGGAGAAAATGTTTGAATGTTGGAGGTTTCAGGATTGTAAATTAAAACCAGCTCACGTCATTTTGAGGGTTTTTTTGTGACTGTGACTGTGATTCACTGATACCGTCGTTTTAGCCATAGAATATTTAACGTGAAAATGTATCTTTTGACAGAAGAAGACTCCCTGGGGATTTTGGTGTAAGCACCAACTGTTAGAGCCATAGAGTTATTTGAGTGTATGTGCCTTTAGTTGTCATGCTGCACGTAATTGGTGCTGCTAAATGGGAGCAAATGAGCATGTGCGATGCAATGTGTACTTTCAACTGAGCAGGACAAGGAGCAACATATTTTCTAACCTTAGCTTTGTTTTGTTTTATTATAGTTTTGGCGCTTTTGTGGAAACATAAGTTAATGAGAGAAGTGATTTTATTTGTTTATATTTTTAATACATTCTCGGTTTGTTTAATTTTATACGGCATTCATTTCATTTTTTAGTAAACCTATTTTACAACGCTTGAGTCAGAAAGATCATGTCCTGCAAAGGTGGCAAAAGAAGGTTTTTCTAAAAGTTGCCACTACATCAACGTTTAATCAACATCTTCAAATAGTCCTAGATAAAAAAGTATAAATAAATAAATATAAGCTTTATGCACATATGTCAGCAGACCAATATGCTTACACTCCACTGGTCTGTAGCCCTTAGTAGAAGAGTTAACAGCAGTGGACTTAAAGTAACTTTGAAGTCCCTTGAAAATATAGCTTTGAGTATCCAAGTTCTGGATACTTTAGATAAATGCAGCCTGTATAAGTCCTAGTGAAGGATAGAAAGATACTGTCTACCAAAAGCAACAACAGATAACTCAGCCTGTGTTTTAGCATGATGCAAGTGTCACTCACACATTGCAGACATACACAAAATTGTCTTAACTCAGACTGAACTGTCCATGAGTCATAATGAAGCAGCTCTCTTGTAACTCTCTCTTTGCATAATGCAGCATACTTGAGGGATCATAGTCGTACACCCACTCAGTGCCCCTGAAGAGTTCACTTGGAGCAGACTTGGAGCACTGCTACACAGATCTTCATGCTGCTGCAGGGACATTCACACAATTATCCACTGACTATATATCCTATAGTTATTTAAAGCTACACGTGTCATGGATGTCAAGCAATAGCTAACATAAGTGGCCTTCTACATCTTATTGCTGAAGTAATGGCTTTAATGGACACTCTCTTTGTGTGCAAGGGCATGAGAATTTATGCGTCCAATTCGATGCTACATTTGTATTTCTGCTGTCAGGCAACATTTAATTTTCTGTCCTACATTCATGTGTATGTTAGACTTGTGTATGTAATACTGTTAAGCTGAAGCATTTATTTTTACAGCAGAGAGCACATTCTTGCTTTTTTTCCTTCGCTTGCTGATATGTCGCTGTCAGAATTAGTGATGAACACACTGCTGACTAGCAACAAGCATGACAGTCACTTGGATACAGGAATGTGCTTTGTGAGTTGAAGTGCACATGCAAAGAATCATTTGTAATTCTTCCAGTGCTTTTTATCTTGCTGTCACCACTGAATGGTGAAAAATATCCCTCTGCATAGCTTCATGCTAGTGGGATATTGAGTTCACTTAATCTCCTTTTATTTGTATGTTGGGTCCAAGCGGCAACCTCCGGTCTCAAAAAATGAAGCCCATGCGGAAGTGTTATAAACTCCAATTCATCGAGAATCCGTTTGAGGCTGGCTGCAGAAACACCGGAAACCACATAGACATGAATGGGAAAAAGACAATCTTTCTAGCATTAATGAACATGTTTACAGCCTGGTTCAAAAAACGGATTGGCCCCAGGAAGCTAATCTCTCTATCGGCACACACTGTACGGGGGGTGAATTTTTTTCTAACGTGACGGTTCAGAAGATATTAAGATTATGAGTTTTTTGCCCAAATAAGGACATGACTGACTGGACTCCCGGTCGGGAACACATAGCTGTTGGCTAGGAGGCTCAAACTCCACCTCTTTACGTCACACAATGGTTGGTTGAGTTCCGCATTTCCAATATAGCTGCTGCCGTTGATTGGCTTCAAAACAGCTCTCAGGAACAGAATACTACGTCCATATTTTATAAAGTCTATGGTTGGGTCACCATCCCTTTGTAGATCAAAAGCAAACTGAAATTAATTTGCATGCATCATGCAGGAAATTGTTAATATTGTGGGAATAATGGGACATTTCATTTTATTACAGAAACTGATATTTCATTTGTTTTTTATTTTCCGTCTTGCAATCATATTTGGATGTATTATTGATTTCACGATTCAACACACAAAAATCAGGTCTATTAGTTGTCCAACTTCTAATTCCCACCTGTTTCCTAATACTCTTACACAGCTCCGAGGCAACATGCATGTTTTTCTGTTAATTAGTATGTGCTCAGTCCTGTCAAGGAAGTTATGGCTCACAGGGGTGTACAGAGTGCAACCAGTGAGGCGTACTCCTCATGCTGTTGCACACCATGTTCACCATGTCTGAGCATCTGAAATGATGTTCATTATCCATCCGTAATTAAACATGTCACATACCTGCTGAACAACTCAGATGAACTGCTCAGATGTGACAGGATGCAGTTGTGCATATGTGTGTATAATGGCACATTTTTTATGTGTGCATGAACATACTGAAGAGAGACAGGGTGTGTACCGTATCTAGCCCCTCATGACTAATCCGACTGTCACACTCCTCCACCTGGTTCCTCCTTCATTATCACTGCAGACGGCGCAGCGTCTCACCTCGTTCTCTCGTCTGCTTCTCATGTAACATGTCTAGTTCCCAACAGGGATGATATATGCTCACTTCCAAACACAGAAACGGTGCAAATATGGCACCTCTGATATCTGAAGGGTAGATGGTCAAGGTACTCAGTCTTTGTGCTTGTCTGAGTGTGAGTGTGTGAGTGTGCATTGCTGTGGCATTTCAGTAATGTTTCTCATTTGTTCCTCAATAGTGTTTGATGTAATATTCCCCTGTGGGATTTCCTCTCTTATGAGCATTTCCCCAGATTTGTTTCTATCTTTTATTTTCAGTGTGTCTGCTGGCTTCAAAGACAAAAAGGATTGCAAAAACTACAGTTTGTAGTGTGTCATGTGACTCCACTTCTGGTGCTGCCACATAGATATAACAGAAAACAGAGATGATAGGAAGAAGCATTTCCAGCACAAGTACAAATATAATGAGATTAATCATGTGTGTTTACAATGCTGAAATGTGCAAGAATTGGATTCCAGTGGCCAACATATATATTTAAAAGAAGATGTGTGCAGTGTAAGCACACATGTGTGTATCTGTGTGTGTGTGAATGGCTGCTGGACCACTAAACTGCCCTGTGTGGTAACTCTTGGGAAGCCGATAGGCTCCACTGGCTCTGATAACCGTGTGTTTTTACTGTGTGCATTTTGTGGGTGAAGTCCAATGAGGTGATGTCACTCTCCATTATTCTCAGATAGCTCAAATAGATGTGTGTGTACATATGTATGTGTGTGTGTGAGCGGTCTCTGTGGAGAGCCTGTCAGGATGGACTGGAGGTCAGTGCTAATAGAGCATGAGAGCAGAGACTCAGCACTGTTTAGATGACTGAAATTAAGGAAGGAGAGGTGGGAGAGAGGGATTCAGTTCGGGTAGCATCTGTCTCTAAATATGTCGCTATGTCTGCCACTGTTTGTCTTCATTGTAACTGAAAACATTATTTTGGGGAACAATCAAATTTCTCAGAATGAAGCCTCTGTGTAACTACAGTGAAACTGAGACTCACCGGAAACAGATGAGCTTGCACTACACAGAGGGATGGAATGAACCAAGAAATCATGGTGTTTACTTAACTTTACCAAGCACACAATATTTTCTGAAGTTTCTTACTGGACTGTAAACAAAGCCCAACACAGATTTATAAAAAAGAAAAAAAATCTTAGCTTGAAGTCATGTACTGCCCTGCTGACTGCACCAGAATGCCCCAAATTTGGCGATCATTCTTAGAGACATATATCATCAGACAAAATCGATGGGGTGGGAAACATAGGATAGGACAGGTTGTGGTGACTGGAAAACATTGGTTGAGATGGGATAGGATCGGAAAAGATAGGATAAGATTTGATTGAACAAGTTAGGACAGGAACATTTCAAAATGGAAGGGTTTGCATCGAATGAGATGAGAGAGAATAGGATGGTATCAGGCTGGATATGATAGGATGACACTGGATCAGATCAGATAAGATTAGATCGTCTGGACAAGACCGGATCAGATTGGATGGGATAGGATGCATTGGGAAATAGGATCAAAAAGATTGGATGAAATTTGATCGACTCAGTTTTTTGGAATCAATCTGGAAATTGTGTTTCCGAGCAGGGGTTAGCATGCAGATCACACACATATTGTGATGAAAATTAACTGTGACAACGAAGGCTTGCTACATTGGACAGGGTCAGAACAGCATGGGATCATGTTTAATCAGATTGACAAGGATATATTATTACAGGAGAGATGCTGGGGATAAGGTTAGCAGGTGTGCTTGTTAAACTTCAAAAATGCTCATCCATGTATGTGTGACATTTTTATGCACTTTTATCTGTGGTATAGTAGACAGTCTAGGTATGAGTCACTCTCCACACCTGGTTCAGTATGATAAATTCACAAATTCCTTCTAGTGATCCAAAACCTGTAATCACTTCTATTGAAGACACTAAAACAGATCATTAGACACCAGCGACTCTAATAATTGACTCATCCTGGATGATGTCAGTGCCTCCACAGGGAAAACCAGCTGAGGGATGATGTCATGTACTCAACTCTATTGATGTCCAAGGCTCCACATTGGTGTCTGGGAGCCTGATTGGATTGGCGACGACCACAATGGATGATGTCATCCATCTCACTTGGAAATGGCCCAATTGTGCCATGGGCTCTGCCTGTGTGAATGATGAACTGTGCTAATAGCAACTCTGTTAGAGCTAATGCTTAGTGACAAGGAGAAAGCCTGGCAGAAGAAAGAAAGAGGAGAGCTTCACAAAATGAGGGTCGCTTTGACTGGAGAAGTAGCTGCCTTCAGGCTGATTTTTAGCCTGTTCTTGTTGGTTTCTGAATCAAATACTCTCTTTTCTGTGATAGTGCAGGCAGCCAGAACACTATGCTAAAGCGCCTTGTAAGGCAGAGTAGAAGAATTTTATGATTGTGAATCACAGACAAGCCCTCACAGGCACTGGCCTGCTTTTTATGACAGCCAACACTCAGGCCAGAATAGGGTGTATGATTGGTGTAGAGCAGAGTGATAGACTATGAGACAGTGTCATAGCTGGAAACATAAATATACTCACTGTACACTGTTAGTTTGTGTCGTTGATATTTGTCATGGGAAGTGTAGGATTGACTGAGTCGCACCTACCCTTCTCTCTCCACCAATCTGAAGTGACAGAGATGGAGACAAAGTGTTTCAGCAGAGGAAACCCATCTGTCACCCTGGCAACGGCAGGAGAAGGAGGGGTAATCCAGCAGAGACACCGTACAAGCCTGTCAATCATGCCACCTCCTGGAGCTTCTGGTTGTGAAGGCAGAGGATGGAGAGGGATCAGTAAAAATGTAAGGACAGGAAGGAGGAAAAAATGTGTCAAGACAAAATGTAACAAAAAAGTCAGTGACATAAAGTCTTATAAAGGTTATTTCTCAGTTTGTGTAAATGTAACTGGACTGATGATAACTCACTGAGCATATTACATGACAAGTTGAATTGCCCTCTGTGCTTGCATATGCTCTTAATAAGTCACTTCAAATTTCAATACTGAGCAGAATCCAGGTTTGATAGAGAAATCACTTTACTATTTATTTAAACTGATCGGCAAAAGCTCAACATAGGTTCTTGGAGAAGCATTTGGACCAAAACTCTCAGCTTTGGAAGAGCCTTCTTCATTTTAAATCCCTATAGTTGAATTTATCAAACACCCATAACTAAGATTATCATAAGAGTAAGATCAATTCTTCTTGTTGTACATTGTCCTATGTGGTGTTTTTTTTTATTTTACTTCTTAATTTGTTCTTAATTTAGTATTTAAATTCCTATCATTATTTATTTATTTATTTAATTATTTATTTATTTTTCTATTATTATTATTTCCATGTGTATGTATGTGCATGTATGCATGTAAATGTATGTGTACATATGTATGTATGTATGTAGGTATGTGTATATATATATGGATATATATTTGTATTTTTATATTTATTGCTCTTTTACCTTTTCCAATTACTCATTTTCTGATATTCACTTATTCATCGTTTTATAGTTTCCCTATTCTCTTATTTTCCTGCTTAAGTATTTATCAGTCTTTTATTTTAAATTATTATCACTTATTATTGGCTTGTTTTTTCATTCATTTACTTATTGTGTTTCTTATACAAAAACATCACTTACTTGAATTGTTTGCATTGATCTTTTGTTTATAATGTGTAAAAATCTAAATGAAAAGATCTTTGAAAAAAAGAGTAAGATTATATCATACAGTATCATCTCATGTCCTGTCATACCAGATCGTATTGATCTTACGGTTTTGTATTGAATAGAGCACAGCACCTTGAACTACATGAAAAGGGCTTAATCAAAGAAATACATTGCATATTGTGTGGATAAACTTTGTATAAGGATGCAAACATGGTTCAATTAAAATGATTTAAAAAACCACAATACCATAACAACTTGCCAATGTTAATCTGATGGAAATAATAATGTTGCACAAGTTAATCTTCACAACAGCATCTAAATGGGCCTCAAGATAAAACAGTTGGTCCAGGGGTATGTTTACCATTGTGTTGCATCACATCTACTTTTAAGAACACTGTAAACATTTGGGAACTAAGGAGACCCGTGTCTGAAGTTTTGAAAGTGAACTGTTATCCTATATTTCTCTAGTAGAGGATTTCAGCTGTTCAACAGTTCAGGATCCCCTGTGTCGTATTTTTTGTGTCATGATGCACAAAATGTTTTTAAGGTGTGACAAGTCAGGACTGCAGGCAGGCCAGTATAGCACCAAGACTCTTCTACAATAGATTCTCAGTCATTTGAGTAGTGTGGTTCTTGGGAGGGCCTCGCTGTTTTTGATTCAAACTCATTTTGGACTGAATTACTTTGGTGTCACTGTGACAATATTAACATCAGCAGAAGAAAGCTTCACCCCACCCAGTACAATACCTTAACATCCACTAAATTGCCTGGCACAAATCTGGTACTGCCAGTACTGCTAAAGCGGAGGCAGCTGTGGCTCAGTGGATGAGTCGGTTGTCTCACTGTCAGAAGGTTGGGGGGTTCGGTTCTAAGTCCTGCTGCCAACATGACGAAGTGTCCTGGGGCAAGACAAACTGCCCCTGGGGGCTGTGGCCTATGCCATCAGTGTTTGAATGTGGCGTTTCATGTCACATTCACCCTTTGACACACTTTGAGTGGTCAGAAGACTAGTGAGAGTGCTTTTTCAATGACTTTTTACCCTTTTGCCAGTCCATTAAAGACAAATTCCACCTCCTTTTGTAACCTCTTGACTCTATATGGCGCTGCTTTAAAGTAGAATTTTGAGGTTTTGAGTGAACCCACTCCACAACCGCAGAACCCACTGTCTTAACTTTTGCCACAAGTCATGAATCAAAGGTTGAATGGATGATACAACAAATAGTGATCTCTTAACTTTTAACCTTGGCACAAACACATTTCTGTTTGACAGATACCCTTGTGTAAGACATAAAACTCTGAGATACTGACACAATGCATAGGGTTAAGTTCAAGGAGGATTGCTGTGCGCATACTGGCATCAATTTCAAGCATCACTTGGCCCTTAAGAAAAGGGTCCCAGCCTCACACGTCATAAAGCAGGTGCTGAAAGCATTACTCAAATATGAATAATAACAATACACTTTCTTCTTATTTGTTCTGAACCTGTAACAGCGTGCAAAAGTCCATCTACAGCATGTGCTCTGACACCTCAGGAGATACATGGTGTCAAGACTAAAGCTGTCAACATGGTTTCCTGGAGCTTCACGGTGACCTTGTGTGAACCGATCAGTCCTGAACCCTTTCTCTACATCTCAGTGTCACCATAAGACATGACATATGTCAGAAGCTGTTAGGCGCAGCCATGTCAGAGCTGATCAAATAAAACACACACATGCCCTGAAATCATTGTATGCACAGGCAAGCAACAGAAAAGATTTATGAGGCTGTTCAACAAACGAGAGTACACTTCTTCTCTTCGTGTTTCTGCTAAATATTGCAGCCGACACGGATTAGGATCAGCACTGTTTGTGCTTCTGTGTCTTTGATGAGGAGTGCAGACGTCAACGGAAGCATCAAATAATCCTGTTCTTGTCTGAAAACAGCTGAGGAATGCTGCAAGCCTGACTACTTCAAAACATGGATGTGTTTAGCCCCAATAAAGAGAAGTACTTTGCTATGTTTTATCGTTGATAGGCGGGCAAATCTGGACCAAGTGTCCTGCTGCATAGGGCACATTTCCCTCTATGTGGCCATGTAATCCTCTGAGCCCTGCTGATCCCTGAACCACAGGGAGACCTGTAGAAGCCCAAAGCCCAGCCAAAGAGCCCTGTCTTGGGCAGTCTAAACACAGACAGACCCCTTCACCCTGAGAGTCCTGATACAAAAACGGAGGGGATTATGACCCCTGCTTGAAAAGCTAGTGCGTGGTACATGGCCAGTAATGAAATCTTCCTTTTTATCAAGCGCAGGGTTAAGGGCTGTGAGGAGGGATGAGTCTATGAATAGATGCTTGTAATCACGTTCCCTACTGGTTGTTAATGATACATGCAGCATGAACCAATGATTAAGAACTCAAGTCAGGGATGTGGACTTGAGTCCTGATTTTCAGGACTTGTGACTGGACTTGGACTTGAGCACTAATGACCTGGACTCAGACTTGAGCATGTACAGTATTAGGGCTCTGAAGATGGAGAGGACTCAGACTTCTTCTTTATAGAGACTGTTTTATTGTCCTTTTTTTTGTACAAGCCCTTTTGGTCAACTTGTGCTCATCTACATGTGAGTTGATGTGCTGTCTTGTTCAGCAGCAACTCTTGCTAGGTTGCTGAGAGAAAATCCCAACATTTTGTGTTCCACTTTCAAAGATTTCACAGTGAATGCAAGCCAGAGCAGTGCAACCCGTTTGGTATGGTAGAGAACCATGGAGGATGGAAATAAATTAAATCTTTGACCAACGTCCAGGATGCACCCAGAAAAAGTAAGTGAGATGCTTAAGTTAACCTTCCTGGTCTGTTGATTACATCACTGTTTAGCAACTAAGGTTACCCAACTACTGGGTCCAAGATGTTTGGTTAGTTTGAATTCTCATTGACAGCCAATGAGTTACGGGTATTTTTGGTTAATCAGATACCTGCAGTGATAGATGATTTTAAACTCTGGACATGCTGAGACGATCAGTCAGAACCAAATGTAAGATGCACACAGTGAATAGTTGGGAGTGATACACGGTCCTACTTACAATAAATAATGATAATAATGACCACTAAACTCGTACTCCGATGCATGCAATGGATACTTTATTCTAACTCGACTCAGATTCTCCTTGGATGACTCAGATTTGAACACTGAGGACACTGGAATCGACTTTTTGGTTTGGTGACTTAACGACAACGCCGACATACATAAGTAGAGAGAGAAAAACTGAAGATGATGATGCTTTCCTTAACTGTTAGACTCAACAGGGGGTTACAGATTCACTCTGAATCATTAACACCTCTTCTAACAAATAGACATTTTTAAAAACACATTTACAAACACTCTCTTCTTCAATCTCTTTTTGATGTTATACTTATAGCTAAACAGCTCCTGTGTTACTAACTAGCTACAGCCTACCTGCCTTTCTTTGCTGACTATATAACAGTAAGCACTCATAACAGGGTCGTGTTTGATTGTCATCAACTGCAGATCATGATAACCCAACATTTATGTGATGATCAGAAATACTGTTGATTTAATTTGTATGTAATGTGATTTTTTCAGTCTGTTCTGTACATACGACATCTGTTGAATGTCATGCAGACTGTGAACAGGGATCCTCCCTGCCAAACTCCCTGAGGCTTTTTCTTATTTCTGTAAGAAGATTTTTGTGGAAGCCCACTTGCTAAGCCAAATCAAAGACGAAGGCTGCACAGTTTGTAAAGCCATATCACACAAATTAGGATGTTGATTTTGGGACATAAATTTAATTTGGATGTGATATGAAACTCTTGGTCTGAGCCTATGAACATATCCTTGCTCTTGCTCTGGATCTCGTAGGCCTTGTTATTGCATCCACTCAGTCCTCACCCCTTTCCAAATTTGCTTGCCAGAAGGGGGAGCTCAGGCTGGAAGTGTCAGACAACCCTCCCTTTCTCCCCCAAACACCACAAAAGAGGACTCTTCTTTTGTCACCTCTTTCAGTCTATCCCCCTCTTTTTAAAAGGGCAATGGTGTACAGACTGGGCCATTCGCCTGAGGAGACAGGGAGGCGCCAAGGGAATGAAGACCAATTCGACCAGGGTGGCAGACTGGACTTGGATCTAGCTCCAAGAACACTTGCACTCTTCACAAATAGCTGTGGACAAACAAATGACAGAAAGCATGGTCTCTTAACTCTTATAAAGGCAAAGCCTTTAGAATCTGTGAGCAACCTATTCATGCCTTTCAATGGCAATCTCTCTCTTCTTTTTTCTCCTTCCTCCCACTCATCCTCTGGCATCTAGTTGTCTGTCTGTCTGTTGTTGTGCACAAGAGAAGTTTTGCTGAACAGTCTCCACCAATACATCCTCATGTTACATCACAGGCTCGCTTCCTTGAATGTTACAACCAATTATATCCTCGTGCATCAGGTTTACAAGGGTCTGACTGCACAGCATTGTGTGTTTGTAGTATTCAACCAGAAACTTCATTTGTTTAGTGAGAACTTATAGCCCCATTAAGAAGTGATTTATGTCATTACCGGGTGCACAAGCAATTTCATGTGGCTTGCTGCATTTTCAGTGGCATAAATAATGAGTATGCTCCTGGCAAGGGATGTTGGGCTCTGCAGGAGAGCCAAGGAAAGAGAGTATTCAGAAAAAAGACTCAGATAGAGAAAGGTAGAGAGAGAACTGAAGAAAAACTGATAACATAGAGGAAAAGGGATGATAGGTCATGACAGGAAAAAACAACTCTTCGTCTCTGGAGATACATTTTAAAGCACAAGTTCAGTCAGCAGCCACGATGAAGACCTTTGCATTAAAAAAACAAATTCTGCAACCTCCCCTCTACTTCTACTACTTGCCTTTGTTGCTATGTTCCTTATCTGCCAAAGCCTCACTGAAAGAAATTTGCATAACCATGTTTCTAAAATGGCTTCATCATTGTGCCAACACTGTTGACACACAGCAGTTTCTGTGAAGACTATATTTGAGAGCTCAGCGTTCTCACCTTTAGGTGGCTGTTAGGATTGATTCGGTCTTTGAGTGTGGAGTTTATTAACAGCGCTTTTCTAGGATGCCGGTCTGTCATGCCCGAACCAAGCAACAGCTTTTGATGAAGGCGCAATGTTGGTGCTATATACTGCATGCAAATGATTTGAAAATAAAAGGGGGTTGAGGGTAGGAAACTGCAAACAAACTTTGAGTGTGAAGGCTGCAATCAGCATCTGTCACTAATACTGTTGCAGCACCTTTGCTGCATAATGTGAGCCTGTGAGGGGAGAGAGGGGGGCAGAGGAGATGTGTCTGCTTCTGCTGCTATCTAGCAAAGCTGTTTAGAAGCTATAACAAGAGCTCCCCTCACATGCTCTGTTGTGTAATCATCAGTTGAGGGACCTGTTAAAGAGCACACAAAGAAAGACACAAACCAATAGACTGGAGAAGATCAGAGAAGCAGATGAAGTGGGAAATTCCTGAAACACTGACAAACATCCTCATAAACACATCATCCTTTGCTGCAAAATAGTATAACATATTTCCATGTACTTAATGTTGGTTGAGTCATTACTGCGTCTGTATTTGGGAGTCTTGGTTTGTCTGTGGACTTTATGATTCATGTCTATTTACACTACCACACTGGTAGTAAATTACATATCTCTTAACTGTCACTCATCGTTTCTGCTGTGGTGGATCACTGCAGGTGAGTAATAAATTAAAGAAAACCTGCAGTCAACCTACTATTAATCAGAGTTTTAACCAACAAAACATCTTGTACCCAGTGGTTGAGTCCCTTTAGGGGCTTACTTTACTGATACAGTCGCAGTCCTAATCTTCTCCTCAACGGCTCTTTAGTTGGCTAATGGTTCTTTTACATATTGCACATGTTGCACCGCCCCGTTTGCAGCGGCTGGAATAAACCTGGAGAGCAAAATGCACAATTTGTGGCCCCTCCTTAGCAGTGGCGTGTCCAGAGGGGTGGCCTAGGGTGGCACTGACACCCCTTGAAATCCAATTGGCCACACCAAAACCCTAAACTATGATTGGCTGTTTGCCTTGTCAGAGGTGGGGTTTTGTTTAAAACTATCATTTGGGATGAGATTGCTTTATTAATGCCCTCAAATGTGACTTTGAAAAAACATCTTTTGTAAGTCCTTAAAGAATTAAGCTTAGAAGATTTATGCCACTTTGTCATGTTTTTTTTTAAGTCCAAAGGAATATAACAACAAGGGTCAATTTTATTTATTTGTAAATGCACTGGCCACCCCTTCCTAGGTGAGAGCCTCAGTTTGGCCACCCCGGTCAAAAAGTCCTGGACACGCCCCTGATCTTAGGGCATGCTGGCAAGAACCTGTTGCTGATAAAGATGGCACACACATGTAGGTGAACACGTGCCAGCACCTGTTCAAAACTAAATAAATTAGTAATGCCTTAAACTAGAAATATAACAAAAACAATAATACAGTTGTTATCAATGAATGTGTCTGAGTCCTGCCTGAACATTTTCCAAGTCTAAATGCAATCGATTCCTGAATCCAAGTCACAGTCATCAGAACTGAAGTCCAAGTCGGTCATGAAACCAGAAAATCAGGACTTGAGTTGGACTCAAGTCAATGTCCTGGACTCGAGTACTGCAACGATGGTGGAGGAGATATGGTTTGGGAAAAAATAGTTATTGGAATTAAATGAAGATATGATATGACTATTCAAACAAACATTTAATAATGGAGGCTGCACTCGCTGCACCCCTTTAAAAAAGGGGAGTGTTTGATATCTGTCCTCTGCTGCAATGTCAGACCCATCCTTCCCCTGATCCAGAGGGCCCAGCAGCAGGTGTCAAAGCTCTAGGGGCATCAGCTCACACACCACCCCTCATGGTCCGACAAGGACCTTTACTGCTGCTCACTTCATCCACTTAATTATTTCTCCCTCTGTCTTTCCCTTTCTCTACAACACCTCCCCTCAAATTAATTACTCTTCTGTATTAACTTACTACACAACCTTGCACAAAACCTGGTGACAGCAGCAGCCAGGGTACAACCATGAGACATCCCACTTCCTTACTAATTACTGCAGGTTCTCATCTGCCCTCTGTGGGGAGGCATTGGACATCCCCTCATTGTTGTTTTTAAATTAGTCGGATGGTAATTATTAACTACAGTTTAATGGAAATACAGCTTGGCTTTGAATGTCAGTCTCATTTGCATTTTAAGAGATGGCCGCTTCGTTCAGAGGTAACGCTTAGAGAGTGTCACTCAGGACGGAGGAAGGTTTGCCGGGGGATTACAAATGAAAAGAGTGTCCATTCTCCTTTTCTAATCTTCAAATGACTGTTTGAATACATTTTAGAGTAAAGAGACTTGATAAGCTTGTGTATAATCGGATGATTCATTGGTGGACCATAGAACAATTTTGAACATTTAATTAGTATTCTTGTTGTGCCCTCTTGCATTTGCTTTGAAATCAGTATAGGCTGGATTCAGTGATCAAACTGTTTCCTTGTACAGCCTGATTACTGACATTTACTACTGAACGTACACTGATGGGAAAAAAAATATGTTTGAATATTCTTTTTAATTAAATATAACACATGATATCTCTCATTGTTCTAAACCAGTTCTGCCAGGTAAAACGAGGACACAATCTATACTCCTGTGAAGTGAGAGAGTGCCTGAAGCCTCAGAGATTTTTGTCTCGTGTGTGTTAGAGAGAGAGAGAGAGACGAGGAGGAGAGAGAGGAGAGAGAGAGGAGAGAGAGAGAGAGAGAGAGAGGAGAGAGAGGAGAGAGAGAGAGAGAGAGAGAGAGAGAGAGAGAGAGAGAGAGAGAGAGAGAGACTGTCCGCAGAAGTACCACACCAGAGCTACCGGAAATAACTTTCCCTTCAAAATAATAAGGCAGAAGTAGAAAGTTATCAACAGCGAACAACAAGGATCAGTTTCAGTGGGCCGTTGTAGGGAAGTCCAGGACCTATTGCCTCAAAGTGATTATATATGACTTGATGATCAACTGCCAGTTAATATTTCAGATTAAATTGAAATAACAAGCTTTCAGAAGGGTTCTTGTTCAATTGCAACAACAGGTAATAGACAAAATCAATCAAAATTGTATTTAATGCTGTCCTTGTATATGGTTTATTTTCCTGTGTTCAAATGTATAACCTGTGACCCTGAAGGTGTCAGATGTTTTGTTTTGGTGGTGTTAATGAAGCTGACATTTGTCCGATGAACCATGAGTGGAGTTTTCACTCCTATGTGGCGAAATGCGCGTCCGTCATTGTCTTATTTTGATGATCGAAAGCGGAAGTTGACTGACTCTACCCACTTCAACTGATGCATGAGTATTTCCCTCTCCTCTCCTCTGCCTGAGCACTTGCTCCGAGGACGTGTGGATGTGCTGTGCGGTCCTCCGTGTCTCCGTGGCGCAGGATAGGACGGTCGCCACGCCTTCAGGGACGCACTTTATTTGTGCTCCAGTTCTCCGTCTGTGTCCGCTGCGTACCGGAGGTAACCTGTTCGGACCCCGGACATTTAACGATCTACTACTATCAACAGACATTGTCTCCACTTACTCCAGTCAGACTGAGCCTCTCTGGAGTCCGCTCTACTTCTACCACTGATGTCAGCTGAAGAGGCTGTGTTGTAAACGCTAATTGATTTGGGAATATCCGGAGCGGCAGTTTTATCGATTTGACATCGGATACAAGCCGGATCAAAGATGGGGATCAAAGTGTAGTGCTGGTGAGTAGTGTACTAAAGCAAGGTTATCCCACTACTACCATATTTGCATATTGAGATTTCACTCACGCCCACAGCCCGTGCGCGTGCTCGTGCGTAATCGTGTGAGCGTGTGTTTGTAACCAGCCTGCTATACGCACATCGTTCAATCCAACTGTGCGCATGAATCCGGTGTCGAACTTTACTAGCAACAGTGATGACATCATGATCTCTTATCGTGTTGGAGATGCTGGAGCGCTGCTTTCATCACTTTACTACGATGAAAGCATCAGAGTGTGAGGCGTGAGTCAGCGGTGTCCGGGGCTGTTGAAAGGGCGTGTGAGGGGATTCAGCTCATTTGTAGAGGGAGTCACTGCGTCTTCAGCCTGTGACACATTCATGGAGAAAATACAAGATAATGTGGGCAGGTGACGGTGTAAAAGTCTAAGGCACAAGCGTCTAAAACACTGTAGCCCCTGATGGTTAGAAATATGTCACATGTTGTGCTGTTGTCTGGTTAACTGGCTACATAGTGCAAAGCCTATCTCGTGTCATGTAATTATTAACGTGGGAGTAAACAACTCGCTCCTGATTTCCTCAATCACTGGCTCTGCGTGTGAATTGAGTGTGAGTGTAGGTAAGTGTGATGCATTTGTTATTTTCCCTCAGAGATGGCACAGAATGAACAGGTGTGGCCCTGTTGACATTTTATTTGGATTTCATTCATTGGAATGAAAACTGATTCCACTAAAGCATCTAAGAGGTGGTAAGCAGCCTTTCCACCCATGGGCAATGTTGCAACCTGCACAGCTCACCCATACAAACCAAAAGGATTTGTTATCGGTCTCTTGCAGCTTACTGCAAGGTGCATGAAAGTAACACCGGCTCTGCCAGAAACCAGTTAGGTTGAGGAGAAATTCTAGCTGAGGTTGTTGTTATTACCTGTAAGCTGCTTCTCCTCCTGGTGCTTGCTCCCACGCCCCTCAGCTCTGGTGTCCTCCACCCCTCAGTCAGCCACAACTGCTCCTCCCAGCCCCCGAAGAGTGAAGCACTGGAGGGGACTCACGTTTCGTGAATGCACTCTCTCAGCATGGAGCTCCAAGAGCAGCAGAGGCAGCTTTGCAGCCTCTCCATAACATGCTCAGCTTAGTTTTATTTATTCACCTGTTTAGGATGCAACCCTGGGTTGTGTGTATTTGCTTGCTTTCACCTTGACTGGCAGTGTGTGCTTTTGCATGCCCTGAGGGGTGGGGGGGAGTAACAAACACTTTTTTTTGTTCTGTGTTGTGTTTGCTGCATGAGAGGTTCTAGTGTGAGAAGACAAAATGCTGCAAATCAATTCTTGGTTACCGAGTGTGCAAAAGATAACCACTGCATTTTTTTGGTTCTGTATACTGTTGTTTTTACCCTTTGACTATGTCTTCTGGTGATCAGGATCCTGTGCAGCACTTTGCTCCACCTCTTCTTCAAGATCCTCTCTACTGTGCCCATAAAGCTTTATTGCCCTCGGCAGAAGAATAGTTTTGCATTGCATTGCTCACAACAGTACAGTACATAGATAGTTGTACAGACATGAATCACCAGAGTGAGGGTCTGTCAGAAGTCTGCAGGTACAGACACAGTCCACAGCACATGTTCCCTCCAATTCAGGCCAAGTCTACAGAGAATAACAGGTGTGCTGTTAATGAGGGCAGCGTTTGGTGTGACGTGAGAGTGAGAGAGGCGAGTTCCCAGAGAGTGAGGCCAGTCATTGTGAGGGGGTGCTTTAGGAGAGAGAAGAAAGAAAGAGAGAGAAGGGGGACGAGAGTGGGTGCAGGGTCTGTCTGGGGCGGATCGGCAGGGAGGTAAACACAGGAGCTGTTAGTCTGGTGGCAATGACAGCTTTATCGCCACCACAAAGTTTATGGCTGTGTGTATGGGGGAAGGGGTTTGTGCGTAGATATGTGTGTATATGTGTGTGTGTGTGTGTGTGTGTGTGTGTGTGTGTGTGTGTGTGTGTGGTGTGTGTGTGTGTGTGTGTGTGTGTGTGTGTGTTCGGAGGAATGATGGATCACATTCTCTCTGCTCTACAGATATGACAGAATGTCGCTACTGTCTTGCAGTCAAAACAGGACCTTATTTCAGCACATGGAGCAGGAATTCCAGTTTTAATAATTCTGTGACTGTTATACACACATAAGGGCATTTAAAAACAATATTTTTCAAAAGTATAGATAATTTAATTTTCCATGTCGTGATGGGGTTGAAACCCTTTCCCCACCCTGTGTGAGGGACAGATCAGTCAGCAGGGAACACACTTCTTAGTTCCTCCTTTTTTGTGCTGAAGCAAACACATTTTCTTTATAAACAAGCATCCTCTAAAGATTATATAGCAATGAAAGGAATCCAATTATAAATAACAAAGACAGATGATTGTAAAGTAAACAGTAAGACTTTTCCTTTGTACATTTCATTTCTATTTCAACCCTGTGGTCTCAATGGATGGGGAAAGTCCCAACGCTACTACTACAGGTTTCTCCAGTTCTTCCTGATTGTCCAGTATCAACCTCAGCCCAGACTGGAGCTTGATTGAATAAAGGGATAGGACAAGGTGATGGCCTGTGTACCTGACAGGCCTCCAGATGTCCTTTGGCTACTCTGCAGCTTTGCCACTGACACCAGGATGATGAGAGCGATCTCACTGAAGGGCCAAGGCAGACAGGGTTCAAATGTGGAATCACTCCGTCACAGACGACTGCTCTGTCAGCAAAGAGAGAGGGCAAGAGAGGAAGAGAGAGAGAGAGAGAGAGAGAGAGAGAGAGAGAGAGAGAGAGAGAGAGAGAGAGAGAGAGAGAGAGAGAGAGAGGGGTTGGAAAGGGGGGAGAAACAATGGATTCTGATGGGATAAAAGAGAGACAAGGGGGGTGTTACTGTGGGGACTCAACAGGCATCTAATTACCTCCCAACAGGAGCCTTGACTCCATGGAAACGCTGTGTGCTGTGTAGAGCTGGTCTGAGCTGCCTCCACATGGCCTGCACGCTGTCATACAGGCGGTTATTGACAGTCTGCCTATAGATCAGCCAGGGTCAGAAAATAATTGAATGTGATTAGATCTCTGGTGTTTCCCATAAAACACTTAGGAATACGCAATCAGATTTACGCTTCAAGTCATTAAGCTTTTATCGGAATTCTGTGGGTTCTCAGGCTTTGGAAATCGTGCAGATATTTGGACTTGATGTTGAACCACAATATGTTTGTATCAACATTGTTCCCATATGAAAAATATTTTTTACCTTTTACCTACTCATTCTGGTACAGATTTACTATTTTCACTCATTCTTTGAACAGATCATTTATTTAAATAAGCACTAAGGAAATGTGTAAGATGAAATATCTTTGTATAAGAAGTGTGGTTTCTGTCATGAAAAGGAAAACATAGTAACAAACCTCCAAGTTAACGGTCAGAATTGTGTCTTACTGCTAAAAAGCAATAATATGATCAAGTGACTGACAGGGTCCTAAAAATATTAGAACACAAGTCAAGTGTTAAGGCCCAATGGGATATTTTAATGCCTGTCACACAAGGAAGACTTGAAAGATATTTTACATCCTGAACAATCACATTTCCTGGTATTCCTTCACAATACCAGGAAAAAACGTAAGATTCTAAGAGATGGCATCGATTATTTTTAGGTGAAACACAGCTGATAGAGATCTAATCCAGAGACATAAAGGTCTGAAACGTCACTATCCACCTCTGTGGCAACGGGGGATCATTTTAGCATTCAGTGTAAAATATATGCTGGAAAATCCCTTTTAAGGTTTTAATATCAGCACCATGCTCACAGGGAAGTCCCCCCAAAAAATGTTTAACCACCAACTGTGAAGGCACACTGTTGTGGTAAGCTGTTGAAATCACTCACCACAAATAGAAGTCTACGCAATATTAACTATACTTCCTAGTATGTCTATGCATTATGTTCTATGTTAGCCTGAGGGTCTGTTCCCATTATAGAAATAAAAACGAGATGTTTAAAATGTGTTCATGTCCCAATTGTCAACATGAAATAAACAGTATTGGTTTTGCATTGCATTTTGACCTTCATCTCAATCATATCAAATTACACGAGGCATGAGCTGTGAACACACTCCTCTGTGACGTTCCTCACACAAATTAACACGCTTTGACATGTTCATCAGCAGTGACACACTGCACGGCCTCTGTCTGTGCTGGTCTTAATGAACAGATAGATGCTGTCTAACAGAAGAGGAAGCGGCCATGATGAAATTAGTAACGTCTGGATATTAGATTTGTATCTGTTTCAGTCTCGTTTGTTATTTTGTCACGGTTATTGAGCAGGTCTGATTGAATATATTACAATGCTTAGTGGTTATTAAGTTGACAGTTTAATGTTAAAAAGGGGCTTAAGGACTTTTGAGGTGGCTGAACATAAGCATGTTCATTCAGCCTTTCTGTCTTGGTGCTCTTAATCATTCCACTCTGGTCTTCCTTCCCATTTTCTTCCATCCGCCTTGGGGTGCTGGTAATTCCTCTTAAGTGGCACTTGAGGCCCAATTATGCCTGTTTAAAGCCAAAAACACTCTTGTCCGATTCCCCTCTGAGGAGCACCACATTCAGAATGGTTGTAATTGGTGTATCATGAATAATGCATGACTGTTTTTTAACGCATTATGACCATAATGAATGGCAGATTTAGGGCACTCTATGCTCTGACACGTTAATGCGTGCCCGCTAACAGCCAATCTGTGCTCAGCTCCAATTATCTCTCAGCGACATGATAGATTGCCCTGACGCATCACATGTCACAGACCCTTCAGTTCATATTCTGAGGCCATTATCATCCTCTCTGCACAGAGGGAATAGACTCAGAAGTGTATTTTTCACATATGAAGTGGTTTGAAATAGGCGTCAGTTGGTAATGGTGCTCAGCCTTTAGAGTTGGTCTCAAATGCACAGACCTTCTCTCGGGCTTATGCTTTTTGTACAATGATAGATTCCATCTAAATGCAAGGTAATAGTTGGACTTCAGGGATTCAAATATGCAGTTCCTCTCATGCAACATAACCTTTGAGATCTGTCTTATAGAAATGTGAGAAAACACTGTAGCACCGCCACGCCACGCCTCTTGGACAACAGTAGGACAGATGTTTGTGTTCTCAGAGAAGGAATGACTTCACTAAGACTGAGAATAATACACTTTGACTTCCTCAGCCCTTTTGCAAGCAGTCACACACACAACAGAAACCCAAAGCCATGCATGCACACAACTGTGTCCAAACTCGCTCAGGAATGAGGGTGCCTATACACACATGCACGGGGTGTGTGTCACAGAGCAGGAGCCCCAGTGAGCTTTATGTCAGGAATGGTGGAGTTGGTGGGAGTGTAACAGGTGCCAGGATGTTAATGTGACCCGCTTCACAGGGCAGGGAGATTCCAGTAAAAGGGATTTGGAAAGTGTGCCCCTGTTAAGGCGTGAGTTTGATTCCCATCCTCTGTTGTCTCATACCACAGTGAGAAGCAAGGGAATGGGTGGGGAGCTGGAATGCCTTGACAGTAACTCAATCCTGTGTTTGGCTGCTGTGTGGGTGCAAGTGTGCATGCATGTGTTTCTTTCAAGACACAATGAACTCATTTGTTTTCAGCTGCACTCCTCCCTTAACACAAGAACACTCAACATTAACCAGCAGTGGTGTACCGGTTTGATTTCATTGTGTGTAGTGACATATGTGTGGTATTTTGCGCTCTCTCTCTGTTGTCGTCGGTGCCAGGCAGTCGCTGTGCAGCTCAGCGGCCAGATTGGCTCGTCCCTTGCACCTCGGCATCCAGTCTGGACGCCAATACACATTTGGGCTCCTGTTGAGGCTGGGGATGATGGCAGGGGCAGAGGGCCAAGAAGCCTCCCATGCCAGCAGCTCCCACTGGGAGAGCAGGCTGCTGCAAGGCCATCTGTACATGCGTCCTGACTGGAAAAGTAGGGCGTGGAGAAGGAGGCACAGGAGGAGGGGAGGGAATAGAGGGGGCACTTGGAAGGAGATGGGAATGAGAGGCTGGATGACAGAGAGGTGTTTACCTTCTGTAAAGCCCCCGCCTATTGGGAGAATACTCCATTATTTCTCTAGTCGCATCATTCAGCTTTCAAGAACGCTGTTGGGAAATTTAGGCCACGGCTGCAATACTCTGAGGCACACAAAACAGTGTCAGGAGGACCAAAAATACACAGGGATCTACATTTTAGAGCACAGCTAAAATAGATAAAGTGTGGAAACTGTATGTGTTAAAGGAGCGACATGAGGATCCTGAATTAGAAAGGAAGTGTTGGAGTATGTAAATTATTTGGTGTCTGCAAAGGAGAAGTGGGGTTTGGTGTGTCTGGTAGTAGGGGAACTTTAACATTCATAAAAGCTCGACTGTCTGCTCACTACCCTTGGGGGGAATATCACCCTCTCACTCTTCTCCAAAGCCCACCTTAGTCTTTGCTACTTTACTCCTTTACTCATACTATCCCTGGGCAAGGTAGGTTATGCATGTTTTCCTCTGTCTCTAAACCTCCTTTTAACTGTGATCTCTGACACCAGGAAGCAACTACAGACACAAAACAAAGTGTTGCTGAAATACCCATACCGGATATTTGCTGTGGCTGCCTCTGACAGTGTGCTGCTCCTATAAGAATAGCATTGCATCATGGTCTTGGTTTCACACTTGCTTTGTAGTGTTTCTTAGTATTGGTAAGCTGTGTGCAGTTAGATATAAGTGAAACTAGCTTTGAACAGCACAAAAAATATATCAAAATATTGAAATAAATTTAAACTTATCATATTTAATTTCCTGTAATGCAATAGGACTATGGGTTACAGAGGTCAGCTCTAAATATTTGATCTATTCACCCACCAACACCCTGATTAAAGTTAATGACGCATCATCAACAACAGCCAGGTCTCAAAGGAGCAAGGTCTCCCTTGAAAAGAGGTCTTTGATCTCAATGGAACCAACCTAGTTAAACAAAGGTTAAATAAAATAAAAACAATGCTACTCTTTCAATACAATGTCTGGGACTTCAAGCTAGATGAAGAATATTGCCCTGGCAAAAAAGAAAGTTATCATGGGTTGGAACAAAAATGTAGGCGAAGTTGTGGTTTTGAAATTATGAAATTCAAAGGAAACAATCAGCATTTTGAACATACGGAACAGAAATAGCGCTCGTTTTTGTCCAGTCCAAAAAACAAAGAAATGATGTCCTCTTTCAGCACCTTTATGAAAGGATCTAGACTATTTCTGCTGTTATTAAAAAGACACATTGGTATAGAATGTACTCCTACAGACGAGTACATTCTCCTTAGCTTTCATTGGGGTGATGAATTGATGTGCTGAGCCGCAACAATGAATCAAAGTCAACAGTGACAGCTCTAATGGATATCTTACAGTCTCTCTATAAAATACTTTTTCGTACAAAAAGTCCCTGCCGCTGGAAAAGGCTGAAACTCACCCCTGGAACTGAGCCAAGTTTCAGAGTGCTACAACAATGACCCCAGTGACTTTAAACCATAGACTGTATAAATAATGGACGTAGTATCCGTGACGTCGCTCATTCCTGAGCGCTGTTTTGAAGCCAATCGTCGGCGGGAGCCATATTGGTAATGCTGAATTCAACCAAACTTAGTGTGAGGAAAAGAGGTGGAGTTTGAGCCTCCTAGCCAACAGCTATGTGTTCCTGCCCAGGAGTCAAGTCAGCTATGTCCTTATTTGGGCGAAACTCGTAACCTTAATATCTTCTGAACCGTCGTGTTAGAAAAAAATTCACACCCCGTACAGTGTGTGCTGATAGAGAGATAAGCTACATAGAGTCAAGCCGTTTTTTTGAACCAGGCTGTAAACATGTTTATTAATGCTGCAAAGATCGTCTTTTTTGAATTGGTGTGTATGTGGTTTCCGGTGTTTCTGCAGCCAGCCTCAAGCAGACGCTCGATGAATTGCAGTTTATAACACTTCCGCATGGGCTTTATATATTGAGACAGGAGATTGCCGCTTGCTTTAAACCCATGAGCCCCAAACAAGGGTCCTTAACTCTCGACCTTTGACCTTTGACCCTTAATGATGGAGGTCAGACCATGGTTTGATTAGTTCTGATAAGCCCCTTTAGTGTTAATGAAACGCAGTTTGTAATACTGATTGTCTTCATCCATTAACTCTTTGGTTCCCGAGAAGATGTGTCAGCAACCATCTCCCCATTTCAAAGGCACACATGTCTAGGTGTGTGGCAAAACAGGTTCTGCAGAGACAGAGATAGAAATGGCAGCAAGAACACGAAGATTAACACAGTTATGAAGCTGTTTGACGGCTTAAAGCTGCTCGGCCAGGAATGTCACTGTTTCATTTACACACACCACACATAGACACACAGCAAGACAGTCAACGGTGCTGATAAAGATTGTGTGTCTCCAGACAGTGCCATTCTGTTAATCATGATAGAACAAAGCAGGCAGATCCCCTGATGGCAACGATAACAGCCTGACAGAATCACAATACAACACACACAACACACACACACACACACACACACACACACACACACACACACACACACACACACACACACACACACACACACACACACACACACACACTTAAAGAGCCCTGAACAATGACACTCCCCCAGCTGTCTAGACAGAGTGCAGGGCTGCCGTTGGCGAGCTGCTGGAGATCTCAGGGGGGATTAGAGCACAGACCACTACACTCACCTGTTCTTAGCTGCTTGTTTCTCAATGTGTTTTTTCATGCAGTGTTGATGCAATGTGACAGGCACAGAGGGAGCTGGGAGTATCATGAGGTATGCAAACAAGTAAGACAAGGTGCACAGTTGTGGATGACTCTTTGGTCACCTTGTAAAAAAAAACGGTTGTCAGCAGAGGGTGTGGAATATTGAAAGTATTTAATACAGACACTGACATTTTCTTGGAGGTTGCTGCCCTGTTTAGCATTTTCCAGTCACAGGACTTTTTTTATTTAATATGTGAATAATCCTTGAGTTCATAGTGCATTATTCTTTAAAAGGAAATAGTGGAGCTAGTACCACATCATGAGTATGTCCTGCAACTTGTTCACAGTCAGATCACTTAATAGGGATTTATTCTAAAGATTACTCCACTGATCGAGCACTGCACTCCTCCAACACTGACTCATGGTCTCATGATGGAAGTCAGGCTTTTATATTCCAGACATTTTTATTCTTGTCAACACTCGGGACCCTACATTAACCTAAAGGCAACAATGACAGCTCAGCTGGAGAGTGGGATGTGTTATGTTAGCAAGTAGCAGCTAATGCAGCCTCAAGCAGAGCTGAGGAGCGGGCAAACAAGGTCTGGAAACTTCACTACTTACTACAAACTTCATTACACAAGAATGTTGACCTCCCTTTCAGCTTCCTCTGGAGCCACAAAAACAACTTTGTCATCTGCAGTTATGTTCTCTATAAGGCTGTTAAAAGTATTAAATGTTCAGTAAATTAGGTTGTGCAAAAGGTTGTTCCAGTTCACCTGTTGATGACCTTTATTTTGAAGGACCAAACGCAGGATGCACAGAGCCACACGTGCTCACCCCTCAGTCAGAGTGATGCAGCTAGTTGGAGGAGACATCTCCTATTCCCTCCCCATCCTTTAATCTTTAGTTTTTTGTGCGTCCATAAGGGTAAACCACATTCACATTCACAAATTCAATGTTAAAGAAAATAAAGGAGTGTCACAGCAACAGTTCATCACAGTGAGGTCTCAAGTGTGGCATCCAGTGCGCCACCGCCTCTTTTACAGAGGTGTATTTTTCTTATGGGAACTTATGGGAAGTTTTGAAGTGCGTTGTTACGCTTGATGAGGTTGTTCTGAAAAAAGGTACATCATGGAGCTCAAGCCCAATGAGTATGACCACTTGAAATGCATGAATACATTTTCTGTCATCAGTTTTGTGCCACAGTGTGAACAGGGCTGAGAATTCCACACCGACACTGATGACTGATCTATCACAAGACATATAGCTATAGCAGAGTAACTTGACTGACATCTGCTCACAGACTGTGAGGTATCCACTGACACAGGCGCAGAGCTGTGATGAAATGATGAATCAGAGCCGCAGAAATGCCAGAGGGCAGAAGCAGGAGAGCCAAGGAGGAAGCAACCAGGAGAAATAAGGCGAGTGGAGATTATCGCAAATGATAGAGGAAGTCATTGCTAGTGCGAGCACGTAGTATAAAAGTCTCAGTCAGTCCCATACATATATGAATACAAACACGCTGGCAGATGTGTGTGTTTGTATGCATGAGATGACTCATGGATAAACTCCTGGATTTAGTCTGTTAGAGCTGAGCAAACTTTGTCTCCTGTCTGTCGTATCACAGAGGAAGTTGGCAAAAAGCTTTCGTTATGTTTTTCTGTCTATGAAGACATTTCTTATTGTAGCTGCATGCTGCATCTAGAGGAGGCTGCTGCAAGGACATCCAGAGCTTGCCCTATTGGGAACCTAATCAACACAGAGACTAACACTTTCATAGACAGAACACAGCTTCAATAGTGCATAATGGAGATTCATCAAAATATGGTAATATTATTTTAACTGTGCTTCTGTGTTGAAGTTCAAGCCAGTAAAGTAGAAATGTTGAAGTCTTATTTAAAGTCAGGACAGTGGGAGACACATCAATATAAGCTATCTGCTGTGTATGTGTCATAAAAAGAAATATTTCCTTGTAGTGTTTGGTATATCTCTGAAGTGGTCTAGTTAGATGTAGCTCTGGTAGATCTAGTCATATCCAACTCCTTTTCTTGTCACATGCAGTTCTTTTAGAGAGGGGTTCAATACAGGACCCACAGTTATAGCTCTGATTAGACAAGTAGAAGTCTGCCCTCTGTAATCACAATATATAATATATCTAATGAGAGATAAAGCTTTGGGCGCCAATGGTTTAAGTAGGAAGGAAGCTCATAAAAAAACAGGAAGACTCCCCTTCCCCCTATCATTTTTGTGGCTTTCTGTGTGTGTGTTATCATGTCAAGGTGTGTTAAAGTGCACGAACACGTGCTCATGGGTAAGAGAACCAGGAGAACAAGGAAAGCTGAGCCCTGAACACAGGTAACATGAGAAGTGAGCTGCTGTGTTTTATGCCAGTGTGAGCTTGACCTTTCACCCCAGGGACACCCGGGATGGTGGCTGATAGGCAAGTGGGGGAGGGAACCCAAAGGTCAGCAGAGGATGAAACCACTGCTTCGAGGTTTTTAGGTTTCTTGAGTGACCTTTTGATGCCACCTTTTTTCAGAATTGTTTCTCTTTTTATTCTGTTTTTGTGTTGCTTTTTTTTGTACATATGGGTACGGTTCTGTTGTGTGGGCTGCAAACAGGAGGAAGAAAAAGCTTTGTTTACATGTGAAAAACTTCCAGTTGATTGCACAAGGTCTTGCTGTCAGCAAGTGGTTTTGGCGCCTTTCTCGTGACTTCTGCAGGCAGAGTCTTTGTGTCGCTGTACAAAGCCTGTGTGCACAGAGAGACTGTGGTTATCCTTGGTGGTGTTGACTCAGGCAGATGTACCAGGTTCATTCAGTGAGAGCAGGAGCACAGCAGTGTCTATTTTATGTCAAAGCTAGAGAAAATTCAACACCAGTGTCATTTTGTTGAACTGATCATTTGTATCTCAACTCTCCTAGCTATTTTATCTTACCGTTCTTTGATTTATCAGTTACACATAGACGGTAGTGAGGTGATCATGAGTGATGATGATAATTGCACCCTGACGGTCACAGCACTCTGTTCATAGTATCACCACTCTAGCGTACAGTACAGTAAGTGATTTCTTCCACTACAGCTGCTGTGTGTGTCCATTGAGGGAGGGGGCATGTTGAATTTTTAAAATGTGTAACCCAAAGCGTTCTTAAGTGAAAGATATACGAGGCAGAGATGGAGGCCATGCGATTGCTTTCAGGCAACAACTGTCTCCACGGCGACTGAGTGACCCACATTTACTCTCGCTCTCCTCTGTCTTGTCGATGTGGACGAATGGGGCAG